>NW_026893639.1:0-300000 GCF_032452875.1 Bos javanicus
GGCGTGGTGGGTTCCGCGCTCCAGATGGAGACTCAGCTGGAAGTTAAAGGGAAGAATGACAAGGAACTTTATGAATTGGAGCTGTAAGTTAACTTTGACAGAGAGAGCGAGATGGTGGTGGGGACAGCCCCCAGTGAAATCAGAGGTGAGAGCACAAAGCAATACAGTAGGCAGACTGGTTTTTTTGGGGGGGAGATGCTCGAGAATATCCGGGTGGACTCCTGAGGCTCGATCCCGCATTTGCGTATGCCGAGCCTCCTTCCTCATGACCTTTGTCCAGAGTGGAATGCCTCCCGGCTCCCGGCACATGATCAGTGCATGCTCAGTCACGATATCAGTGCCTGCTCAGCCACGTGATCACTGACGGCACAGTCACGTGATCAGCGCCCTCAGTCACGTGATCACCGTATGATAAACACGTGATCAGTGAACGACCAGCCACGTGATCACTGCATGCGCGGTCAGGTGGTCAGTTCCTGATCAGCCACCTGATCAGTGCACAGTCCCCTGATCAGCGCCTGTCAGTCACTGATCACTGCCTGATAAACACGTGATGAGTGCCCGAACAGCCACGTCATCAGTGCATACGCAGTCACGTGATCAGTGCATGATAGCCACGTGATCAGTGCGTGCACAGTCCCATGATCAGCGCCTGTCAGTCACTGATCATTGCCTGATAAACACGTGATCAGTGCATGATGAGCCATGTGATCAGTGCCCGATCAGCCACGTCATCAGTGCATGCGCAGTCACGTGATCTGGACTTGATCAGCCACGTGATCAGTGCCTGCAGAGTCACGTGATCAGGGCCTGCTGAGCTGCGTGATTCCTGCCGGCTCATCTGCATGACAATTGCCAGCTGAGCTGCGTGATTCCTGTCGGCTCATCTGCTTGACAATTGCCAGCTGAGCTGCGTGATTCCTGCCTGGTCACGTGCTTGATTATTGCCAGTTGAGCAGCATGATTCGTCACTGCTGAGCTCCATGCTTATTGCCTGCTGATTGCGTGGTTCGTGTCTGCTCAGCTCTTTGAGTATTGCCTCCTGAGGTCCCTGTTCGGTCGCCACCTGCCGGTGACCAGCCCCAACTGATCCAGGGTATTCGAAGGAGAGATGGCCTAGGCGACTATTTATATGCTAATCAGAGATGTCAAGAATAATAGTATGAGGAGAGCTCAGTAGGAAAATTCGGTGGAGAAAAGAGACTGAGAAGCTTGGTTTACGCGGAAGACCAATCAAACTTCAAGACAAGAAGTTTGCACCACTTACGTAGGCCGCAGGCGCCTCTCGAATAGCGAAAGGTGCCTCACCCTAGACACCTTCTCGAGTGGGTCTTAGCAGCCCAGGCATAATTAGTAAGCGTGGTGGGTTCCGCGCTCCAGATGGAGACTCAGCTGGAAGTTGAAGGGAAGAATGACAAGGAACTTTATGAATTGGAGCTGTAAGTTAACTCTTTGACAGAGAGAGCGAGATGGTGGTGGGGGACAGCCCCCAGTGAAATCAGAGGTGAGAGCACAAAGCAATACAGTAGGCAGACTCGGTTTTTTTTGGGGGAGATGCTCGAGAATATCCGGGTGGACTCCTGAGGCTCGATCCCGCATTTGCGTATGCCGAGCCTCCTTCCTCATGACCTTTGTCCAGAGTGGAATGCCTCCCCGGCTCCCGGCACATGATCAGTGCATGCTCAGTCACGATATCAGTGCCTGCTCAGCCACGTGATCACTGACGGCACAGTCACGTGATCAGCGCCTCTCAGTCACGTGATCACCCATGATAAACACGTGATCAGTGAACGACCAGCCACGTGATCACTGCATGCGCGGTCAGGTGGTCAGTTCCTGATCAGCCACCTGATCAGTGCGTGCACAGTCCCCTGATCAGCGCCTGTCAGTCACTGATCACTGCCTGATAAACACGTGATCAGTGCCCGAACAGCCACGTCATCAGTGCACATGCGCAGTCACGTGATCAGTGCATGAGCAGCCACGTGATCAGTGCATCACTCAGTCACGTGATCTGGACGTGATCTGACTGATCAGCCACGTGATCAGTGCCTGCAGAGTCACGTGATCAGGGCCTGCTGAGCTGCGTGATTCCTGCCGGCTCATCTGCATGACAATTGCCAGCTGAGCTGCGTGATTCCTGTCGGCTCATCTGCTTGACAATTGCCAGCTGAGCTGCGTGATTCCTGCCTGGTCACGTGCTTGATTATTGCCAGTTGAGCAGCATGATTCGTCACTGCTGAGCTCCATGCTTATTGCCTGCTGATTGCGTGGTTCGTGTCTGCTCAGCTCTTTGAGTATTGCCTCCTGAGGTCCCTGTTCGGTCGCCACCTGCCGGGGACCAGCCCCAACTGATCCAGGGTATTCGAAGGAGAGATGGCCTAGGCGACTATTTATATGCTAATCAGAGATGTCAAGAATAATAGTATGAGGAGAGCTCAGTAGGAAAATTCGGTGGAGAAAAGAGACTGAGTAGCTTGGTTTACGCGGAAGACCAATCAAACTTCAAGACAAGAAGTTTGCACCACTTACGTAGGCCGCAGGCGCCTCTCGAATAGCGAAAGGTGCCTCACCCTAGACACCTTCTCGAGTGGGTCTTAGCAGCCCAGGCATAATTAGAAGCGTGGTGGGTTCCGCGCTCCAGATGGAGACTCAGCTGGAAGTTAAAGGGAAGAATGACAAGGAACTTTATGAATTGGAGCTGTAAGTTAACTCTTTGACAGAGAGAGCGAGATGGTGGTGGGGGACAGCCCCCAGTGAAATCAGAGGTGAGAGCACAAAGCAATACAGTAGGCAGACTCTGGTTTTGGGGGGAGATGCTCGAGAATATCCGGGTGGACTCCTGAGGCTCGATCCCGCATTTGCGTATGCCGAGCCTCCTTCCTCATGACCTTTGTCCAGAGTGGAATGCCTCCCCGGCTCCCGGCACATGATCAGTGCATGCTCAGTCACGATATCAGTGCCTGCTCAGCCACGTGATCACTGACGGCACAGTCACGTGATCAGCGCCTCTCAGTCACGTGATCACCGTATGATAAACACGTGATCAGTGAACGACCAGCCACGTGATCACTGCATGCGCGGTCAGGTGGTCAGTTCCTGATCAGCCACCTGATCAGTGCGTGCACAGTCCCCTGATCAGTGCCTGTCAGTCACTGATCACTGCCTGATAAACACGTGATCAGTGCCCGAACAGCCACGTCATCAGTGCATGCGCAGTCACGTGATCAGTGCATGATAGCCACGTGATCAGTGCGTGCACAGTCCGATGATCAGCGCCTGTCAGTCACTGATCATTGCCTGATAAACACGTGATCAGTGCATGATGAGCCATGTGATCATTGCCCGATCAGCCACGTCACCAGTGCATGCGCAGTCACGTGATCTGGACTTGATCAGCCACGTGATCAGTGCCTGCAGAGTCACGTGATCAGGGCCTGCTGAGCTGCGTGATTCCTGCCGGCTCATCTGCATGACAATTGCCAGCTGAGCTGCGTGATTCCTGTCGGCTCATCTGCTTGACAATTGCCAGCTGAGCTGCGTGATTCCTGCCTGGTCACGTGCTTGATTATTGCCAGTTGAGCAGCATGATTCGTCACTGCTGAGCTCCATGCTTATTGCCTGCTGATTGCGTGGTTCGTGTCTGCTCAGCTCTTTGAGTATTGCCTCCTGAGGTCCCTGTTCGGTCGCCACCTGCCGGGACCAGCCCCAACTGATCCAGGGTATTCGAAGGAGAGATGGCCTAGGCGACTATTTATATGCTAATCAGAGATGTCAAGAATAATAGTATGAGGAGAGCTCAGTAGGAAAATTCGGTGGAGAAAAGAGACTGAGTAGCTTGGTTTACGCGGAAGACCAATCAAACTTCAAGACAAGAAGTTTGCACCACTTACGTAGGCCGCAGGCGCCCTCTCGAATAGCGAAAGGTGCCTCACCCTAGACACCTTCTCGAGTGGGTCTTAGCAGCCCAGGCATAATTAGTAAGCGTGGTGGGTTCCGCGCTCCAGATGGAGACTCAGCTGGAAGTTAAAGGGAAGAATGACAAGGAACTTTATGAATTGGAGCTGTAAGTTAACTCTTTGACAGAGAGAGCGAGATGGTGGGGGACAGCCCCCAGTGAAATCAGAGGTGAGAGCACAAAGCAATACAGTAGGCAGACTCCGGTTTTTTGGGGAGATGCTCGAGAATATCCGGGTGGACTCCTGAGGCTCGATCCCGCATTTGCGTATGCCGAGCCTCCTTCCTCATGACCTTTGTCCAGAGTGGAATGCCTCCCCGGCTCCCGGCACATGATCAGTGCATGCTCAGTCACGATATCAGTGCCTGCTCAGCCACGTGATCACTGACGGCACAGTCACGTGATCAGCGCCTCTCAGTCACGTGATCACCGTATGATAAACACGTGATCAGTGAACGACCAGCCACGTGATCACTGCATGCGCAGTCAGGTGGTCAGTTCCTGATCAGCCACCTGATCAGTGCGTGCACAGTCCCCTGATCAGCGCCTGTCAGTCACTGATCACTGCCTGATAAACACGTGATCAGTGCCCGAACAGCCACGTCATCAGTGCATGCGCAGTCACGTGATCAGTGCATGATAGCCACGTGATCAGTGCGTGCACAGTCCCATGATCAGCGCCTGTCAGTCACTGATCATTGCCTGATAAACACGTGATCAGTGCATGATGAGCCATGTGATCAGTGCCCGATCAGCCACGTCATCAGTGCATGCGCCACGTCAGTGCATGTCAGTCACGTGATCATTGATCAGCCACGTGATCAGTGCCTGCTCAGTCACGTGATCAGGGCCTGCTGAGCCACGTGATCAGCCGGCCTGCTGAGCTGAGCTGCGTGATTCCTGTCGGCTCATCTGCTTGACAATTGCCAGCTGAGCTGCGTGATTCCTGCCTGGTCACGTGCTTGATTATTGCCAGTTGAGCAGCATGATTCGTCACTGCTGAGCTCCATGCTTATTGCCTGCTGATTGCGTGGTTCGTGTCTGCTCAGCTCTTTGAGTATTGCCTCCTGAGGTCCCTGTTCGGTCGCCACCTGCCGGGGACCAGCCCCAACTGATCCAGGGTATTCGAAGGAGAGATGGCCTAGGCGACTATTTATATGCTAATCAGAGATGTCAAGAATAATAGTATGAGGAGAGCTCAGTAGGAAAATTCGGTGGAGAAAAGAGACTGAGTAGCTTGGTTTACGCGGAAGACCAATCAAACTTCAAGACAAGAAGTTTGCACCACTTACGTAGGCCGCAGGCGCCCTCTCGAATAGCGAAAGGTGCCTCACCCTAGACACCTTCTCGAGTGGGTCTTAGCAGCCCAGGCATAATTAGTAAGCGTGGTGGGTTCCGCGCTCCAGATGGAGACTCAGCTGGAAGTTAAAGGGAAGAATGACAAGGAACTTTATGAATTGGAGCTGTAAGTTAACTCTTTGACAGAGAGAGCGAGATGGTGGTGGGGGACAGCCCCCAGTGAAATCAGAGGTGAGAGCACAAAGCAATACAGTAGGCAGACTCCGGTTTTTTTGGGGGGAGATGCTCGAGAATATCCGGGTGGACTCCTGAGGCTCGATCCCGCATTTGCGTATGCCGAGCCTCCTTCCTCATGACCTTTGTCCAGAGTGGAATGCCTCCCCGGCTCCCGGCACATGATCAGTGCATGCTCAGTCACGATATCAGTGCCTGCTCAGCCACGTGATCACTGACGGCACAGTCACGTGATCAGCGCCTCTCAGTCACGTGATCACCGTATGATAAACACGTGATCAGTGAACGACCAGCCACGTGATCACTGCATGCGCGGTCAGGTCAGTCCTGATCAGCCACCTGATCAGTGCGTGCACAGTCCCCTGATCAGCGCCTGATCAGTCACTGATCACTGCCTGATAAACAGTGTGTGACTGCGCCTGATCAGCCACGCATCAGTGCATGCGCAGTCACGTGATCAGTGCATGATGAGCCACGCGGATCAGTGCATGCTCAGTCACGTGATCTGGACTTGATCAGCCACGATGATCACGTGATCAGTGCTGCAGAGTCACGTGATCAGGGCCTGATCTGAGCTGATCAGTGATTCCTGCCGTGCTCATCTGCAGTGATCAATTGCCAGCTGAGCTGCGTGATTCCTGTCGGCTCATCTGCTTCACGTGATCAATTGCCAGCTGAGCTGCGTGATTCCTGCCTGGTCACGTGCTTGATTATTGCCAGTTGAGCAGCATGATTCGTCACTGCTGAGCTCCATGCTTATTGCCTGCTGATTGCGTGGTTCGTGTCTGCTCAGCTCTTTGAGTATTGCCTCCTGAGGTCCCTGTTCGGTCGCCACCTGCCGGGGACCAGCCCCAACTGATCCAGGGTATTCGAAGGAGAGATGGCCTAGGCGACTATTTATATGCTAATCAGAGATGTCAAGAATAATAGTATGAGGAGAGCTCAGTAGGAAAATTCGGTGGAGAAAAGAGACTGAGTAGCTTGGTTTACGCGGAAGACCAATCAAACTTCAAGACAAGAAGTTTGCACCACTTACGTAGGCCGCAGGCGCCCTCGAATAGCGAAAGGTGCCTCACCCTAGACACCTTCTCGAGTGGGTCTTAGCAGCCCAGGCATAATTAGTAAGCGTGGTGGGTTCCGCGCTCCAGATGGAGACTCAGCTGGAAGTTAAAGGGAAGAATGACAAGGAACTTTATGAATTGGAGCTGTAAGTTAACTCTTTGACAGAGAGAGCGAGATGGTGGTGGGGGACAGCCCCCAGTGAAATCAGAGGTGAGAGCACAAAGCAATACAGTAGGCAGACTCCGGTTTTTTTGGGGGGAGATGCTCGAGAATATCCGGGTGGACTCCTGAGGCTCGATCCCGCATTTGCGTATGCCGAGCCTCCTTCCTCATGACCTTTGTCCAGAGTGGAATGCCTCCCCGGCTCCCGGCACATGATCAGTGCATGCTCAGTCACGATATCAGTGCCTGCTCAGCCACGTGATCACTGACGGCACAGTCACGTGATCAGCGCCTCTCAGTCACGTGATCACCGTATGATAAACACGTGATCAGTGAACGACCAGCCACGTGATCACTGCATGCGCGGTCAGGTGGTCAGTTCCTGATCAGCCACCTGATCAGTGCGTGCACAGTCCCCTGATCAGCGCCTGTCAGTCACTGATCACTGCCTGATAAACACGTGATCAGTGCCCGAACAGCCACGTCATCAGTGCATGCGCAGTCACGTGATCAGTGCATGATAGCCACGTGATCAGTGCGTGCACAGTCCCATGATCAGCGCCTGTCAGTCACTGATCATTGCCTGATAAACACGTGATCAGTGCATGATGAGCCATGTGATCAGTGCCCGATCAGCCACGTCATCAGTGCATGCGCAGTCACGTCATCAGTGCATCCACGTGATCAGTGCATGCTCAGTCACGTGATCTGGACTTGATCAGCCACGTGATCAGTGCCTGCAGAGTCACGTGATCAGGGCCTGCTGAGCTGCGTGATTCCTGTCGGCTCATCTGCTTGACAATTGCCAGCTGAGCTGCGTGATTCCTGCCTGGTCACGTGCTTGATTATTGCCAGTTGAGCAGCATGATTCGTCACTGCTGAGCTCCATGCTTATTGCCTGCTGATTGCGTGGTTCGTGTCTGCTCAGCTCTTTGAGTATTGCCTCCTGAGGTCCCTGTTCGGTCGCCACCTGCCGGGGACCAGCCCCAACTGATCCAGGGTATTCGAAGGAGAGATGGCCTAGGCGACTATTTATATGCTAATCAGAGATGTCAAGAATAATAGTATGAGGAGAGCTCAGTAGGAAAATTCGGTGGAGAAAAGAGACTGAGTAGCTTGGTTTACGCGGAAGACCAATCAAACTTCAAGACAAGAAGTTTGCACCACTTACGTAGGCCGCAGGCGCCCTCTCGAATAGCGAAAGGTGCCTCACCCTAGACACCTTCTCGAGTGGGTCTTAGCAGCCCAGGCATAATTAGTAAGCGTGGTGGGTTCCGCGCTCCAGATGGAGACTCAGCTGGAAGTTAAAGGGAAGAATGACAAGGAACTTTATGAATTGGAGCTGTAAGTTAACTCTTTGACAGAGAGAGCGAGATGGTGGTGGGGGACAGCCCCCAGTGAAATCAGAGGTGAGAGCACAAAGCAATACAGTAGGCAGACTCCGGTTTTTTTGGGGGAGATGCTCGAGAATATCCGGGTGGACTCCTGAGGCTCGATCCCGCATTTGCGTATGCCGAGCCTCCTTCCTCATGACCTTTGTCCAGAGTGGAATGCCTCCCCGGCTCCCGGCACATGATCAGTGCATGCTCAGTCACGATATCAGTGCCTGCTCAGCCACGTGATCACTGACGGCACAGTCACGTGATCAGCGCCTCAGTCACGTGATCACCGTATGATAAACACGTGATCAGTGAACGACCAGCCACGTGATCACTGCATGCGCAGTCAGGTGGTCAGTTCCTGATCAGCCACCTGATCAGTGCGTGCACAGTCCCTGATCAGCGCCTGTCAGTCACTGATCACTGCCTGATAAACACGTGATCAGTGCCCGAACAGCCACGTCATCAGTGCATGCGCAGTCACGTGATCAGTGCATGATAGCCACGTGATCAGTGCGTGCACAGTCCCATGATCAGCGCCTGTCAGTCACTGATCATTGCCTGATAAACACGTGATCAGTGCATGATCAGCCACGTGATCAGTGCATGATCAGCCACGTGATCAGTGCGTGCGCAGTCACGTGATCTGATCTTGATCAGCCATGTGATCAGTGCCGATCAGCCACGTCATCAGTGCATGCGCAGTCACGATCAGTGCATGAGAGCCACGTGATTGCTGCCGGCTCATCTGCATGATCAGTTGCCAGCTGAGCTGCGTGATTCCTGTCGGCTCATCTGCTTGACAATTGCCAGCTGAGCTGCGTGATTCCTGCCTGGTCACGTGCTTGATTATTGCCAGTTGAGCAGCATGATTCGTCACTGCTGAGCTCCATGCTTATTGCCTGCTGATTGCGTGGTTCGTGTCTGCTCAGCTCTTTGAGTATTGCCTCCTGAGGTCCCTGTTCGGTCGCCACCTGCCGGGGACCAGCCCCAACTGATCCAGGGTATTCGAAGGAGAGATGGCCTAGGCGACTATTTATATGCTAATCAGAGATGTCAAGAATAATAGTATGAGGAGAGCTCAGTAGGAAAATTCGGTGGAGAAAAGAGACTGAGTAGCTTGGTTTACGCGGAAGACCAATCAAACTTCAAGACAAGAAGTTTGCACCACTTACGTAGGCCGCAGGCGCCTCTCGAATAGCGAAAGGTGCCTCACCCTAGACACCTTCTCGAGTGGGTCTTAGCAGCCCAGGCATAATTAGTAAGCGTGGTGGGTTCCGCGCTCCAGATGGAGACTCAGCTGGAAGTTAAAGGGAAGAATGACAAGGAACTTTATGAATTGGAGCTGTAAGTTAACTCTTTGACAGAGAGAGCGAGATGGTGGTGGGGGACAGCCCCCAGTGAAATCAGAGGTGAGAGCACAAAGCAATACAGTAGGCAGACTCCGGTTTTTTTGGGGGGAGATGCTCGAGAATATCCGGGTGGACTCCTGAGGCTCGATCCCGCATTTGCGTATGCCGAGCCTCCTTCCTCATGACCTTTGTCCAGAGTGGAATGCCTCCCCGGCTCCCGGCACATGATCAGTGCATGCTCAGTCACGATATCAGTGCCTGCTCAGCCACGTGATCACTGACGGCACAGTCACGTGATCAGCGCCTCTCAGTCACGTGATCACCGTATGATAAACACGTGATCAGTGAACGACCAGCCACGTGATCACTGCATGCGCGGTCAGGTGGTCAGTTCCTGATCAGCCACCTGATCAGTGCGTGCACAGTCCCCTGATCAGCGCCTGTCAGTCACTGATCACTGCCTGATAAACACGTGATCAGTGCCCGAACAGCCACGTCATCAGTGCATGCGCAGTCACGTGATCAGTGCATGATAGCCACGTGATCAGTGCGTGCACAGTCCCATGATCAGCGCCTGTCAGTCACTGATCATTGCCTGATAAACACGTGATCAGTGCATGATGAGCCATGTGATCAGTGCCCGATCAGCCACGTCATCAGTGCATGCGCAGTCACGTCATCAGTGCATGATAGCCACGTGATCAGTGCATGCTCAGTCACGTGATCTGGACTTGATCAGCCACGTGATCAGTGCCTGCAGAGTCACGTGATCAGGGCCTGCTGAGCTGCGTGATTCCTGCCGGCTCATCTGCTTGACAATTGCCAGCTGAGCTGCGTGATTCCTGCCTGGTCACGTGCTTGATTATTGCCAGTTGAGCAGCATGATTCGTCACTGCTGAGCTCCATGCTTATTGCCTGCTGATTGCGTGGTTCGTGTCTGCTCAGCTCTTTGAGTATTGCCTCCTGAGGTCCCTGTTCGGTCGCCACCTGCCGGGGACCAGCCCCAACTGATCCAGGGTATTCGAAGGAGAGATGGCCTAGGCGACTATTTATATGCTAATCAGAGATGTCAAGAATAATAGTATGAGGAGAGCTCAGTAGGAAAATTCGGTGGAGAAAAGAGACTGAGTAGCTTGGTTTACGCGGAAGACCAATCAAACTTCAAGACAAGAAGTTTGCACCACTTACGTAGGCCGCAGGCGCCCTCTCGAATAGCGAAAGGTGCCTCACCCTAGACACCTTCTCGAGTGGGTCTTAGCAGCCCAGGCATAATTAGTAAGCGTGGTGGGTTCCGCGCTCCAGATGGAGACTCAGCTGGAAGTTAAAGGGAAGAATGACAAGGAACTTTATGAATTGGAGCTGTAAGTTAACTCTTTGACAGAGAGAGCGAGATGGTGGTGGGGGACAGCCCCCAGTGAAATCAGAGGTGAGAGCACAAAGCAATACAGTAGGCAGACTCCGGTTTTTTTGGGGGGAGATGCTCGAGAATATCCGGGTGGACTCCTGAGGCTCGATCCCGCATTTGCGTATGCCGAGCCTCCTTCCTCATGACCTTTGTCCAGAGTGGAATGCCTCCCCGGCTCCCGGCACATGATCAGTGCATGCTCAGTCACGATATCAGTGCCTGCTCAGCCACGTGATCACTGACGGCACAGTCACGTGATCAGCGCCTCTCAGTCACGTGATCACCGTATGATAAACACGTGATCAGTGAACGACCAGCCACGTGATCACTGCATGCGCGGTCAGGTGGTCAGTTCCTGATCAGCCACCTGATCAGTGCGTGCACAGTCCCCTGATCAGCGCCTGTCAGTCACTGATCACTGCCTGATAAACACGTGATCAGTGCCCGAACAGCCACGTCATCAGTGCATGCGCAGTCACGTGATCAGTGCATGATAGCCACGTGATCAGTGCGTGCACAGTCCCATGATCAGCGCCTGTCAGTCACTGATCATTGCCTGATAAACACGTGATCAGTGCATGATGAGCCATGTGATCAGTGCCCGATCAGCCACGTCATCAGTGCATGCGCAGTCACGTCATCAGTGCATGATAGCCACGTGATCAGTGCATGCTCAGTCACGTGATCTGGACTTGATCAGCCACGTGATCAGTGCCTGCAGAGTCACGTGATCAGAGCCTGCTGAGCTGTGTGATTCCTGCCGGCTCATCTGCATGACAATTGCCAGCTGAGCTGCGTGATTCCTGCCTGGTCACGTGCTTGATTATTGCCAGTTGAGCAGCATGATTCGTCACTGCTGAGCTCCATGCTTATTGCCTGCTGATTGCGTGGTTCGTGTCTGCTCAGCTCTTTGAGTATTGCCTCCTGAGGTCCCTGTTCGGTCGCCACCTGCCGGGGACCAGCCCCAACTGATCCAGGGTATTCGAAGGAGAGATGGCCTAGGCGACTATTTATATGCTAATCAGAGATGTCAAGAATAATAGTATGAGGAGAGCTCAGTAGGAAAATTCGGTGGAGAAAAGAGACTGAGTAGCTTGGTTTACGCGGAAGACCAATCAAACTTCAAGACAAGAAGTTTGCACCACTTACGTAGGCCGCAGGCGCCCTCTCGAATAGCGAAAGGTGCCTCACCCTAGACACCTTCTCGAGTGGGTCTTAGCAGCCCAGGCATAATTAGTAAGCGTGGTGGGTTCCGCGCTCCAGATGGAGACTCAGCTGGAAGTTAAAGGGAAGAATGACAAGGAACTTTATGAATTGGAGCTGTAAGTTAACTCTTTGACAGAGAGAGCGAGATGGTGGTGGGGGACAGCCCCCAGTGAAATCAGAGGTGAGAGCACAAAGCAATACAGTAGGCAGACTCCGGTTTTTTTGGGGGAGATGCTCGAGAATATCCGGGTGGACTCCTGAGGCTCGATCCCGCATTTGCGTATGCCGAGCCTCCTTCCTCATGACCTTTGTCCAGAGTGGAATGCCTCCCCGGCTCCCGGCACATGATCAGTGCATGCTCAGTCACGATATCAGTGCCTGCTCAGCCACGTGATCACTGACGGCACAGTCACGTGATCAGCGCCTCTCAGTCACGTGATCACCGTATGATAAACACGTGATCAGTGAACGACCAGCCACGTGATCACTGCATGCGCGGTCAGGTGGTCAGTTCCTGATCAGCCACCTGATCAGTGCGTGCACAGTCCCCTGATCAGCGCCTGTCAGTCACTGATCACTGCCTGATAAACACGTGATCAGTGCCCGAACAGCCACGTCATCAGTGCATGCGCAGTCACGTGATCAGTGCATGATAGCCACGTGATCAGTGCGTGCACAGTCCCATGATCAGCGCCTGTCAGTCACTGATCATTGCCTGATAAACACGTGATCAGTGCATGATGAGCCATGTGATCAGTGCCCGATCAGCCACGTCATCAGTGCATGCGCAGTCACGTCATCAGTGCATGATAGCCACGTGATCAGTGCATGCTCAGTCACGTGATCTGGACTTGATCAGCCACGTGATCAGTGCCTGCAGAGTCACGTGATCAGGGCCTGCTGAGCTGCGTGATTCCTGCCGGCTCATCTGCTTGACAATTGCCAGCTGAGCTGCGTGATTCCTGCCTGGTCACGTGCTTGATTATTGCCAGTTGAGCAGCATGATTCGTCACTGCTGAGCTCCATGCTTATTGCCTGCTGATTGCGTGGTTCGTGTCTGCTCAGCTCTTTGAGTATTGCCTCCTGAGGTCCCTGTTCGGTCGCCACCTGCCGGGGACCAGCCCCAACTGATCCAGGGTATTCGAAGGAGAGATGGCCTAGGCGACTATTTATATGCTAATCAGAGATGTCAAGAATAATAGTATGAGGAGAGCTCAGTAGGAAAATTCGGTGGAGAAAAGAGACTGAGTAGCTTGGTTTACGCGGAAGACCAATCAAACTTCAAGACAAGAAGTTTGCACCACTTACGTAGGCCGCAGGCGCCCTCTCGAATAGCGAAAGGTGCCTCACCCTAGACACCTTCTCGAGTGGGTCTTAGCAGCCCAGGCATAATTAGTAAGCGTGGTGGGTTCCGCGCTCCAGATGGAGACTCAGCTGGAAGTTAAAGGGAAGAATGACAAGGAACTTTATGAATTGGAGCTGTAAGTTAACTCTTTGACAGAGAGAGCGAGATGGTGGTGGGGGACAGCCCCCAGTGAAATCAGAGGTGAGAGCACAAAGCAATACAGTAGGCAGACTCCGGTTTTTTTGGGGGGAGATGCTCGAGAATATCCGGGTGGACTCCTGAGGCTCGATCCCGCATTTGCGTATGCCGAGCCTCCTTCCTCATGACCTTTGTCCAGAGTGGAATGCCTCCCCGGCTCCCGGCACATGATCAGTGCATGCTCAGTCACGATATCAGTGCCTGCTCAGCCACGTGATCACTGACGGCACAGTCACGTGATCAGCGCCTCTCAGTCACGTGATCACCGTATGATAAACACGTGATCAGTGAACGACCAGCCACGTGATCACTGCATGCGCGGTCAGGTGGTCAGTTCCTGATCAGCCACCTGATCAGTGCGTGCACAGTCCCCTGATCAGCGCCTGTCAGTCACTGATCACTGCCTGATAAACACGTGATCAGTGCCCGAACAGCCACGTCATCAGTGCATGCGCAGTCACGTGATCAGTGCATGATAGCCACGTGATCAGTGCGTGCACAGTCCCATGATCAGCGCCTGTCAGTCACTGATCATTGCCTGATAAACACGTGATCAGTGCATGATGAGCCATGTGATCAGTGCCCGATCAGCCACGTCATCAGTGCATGCGCAGTCACGTCATCAGTGCATGATAGCCACGTGATCAGTGCATGCTCAGTCACGTGATCTGGACTTGATCAGCCACGTGATCAGTGCCTGCAGAGTCACGTGATCAGGGCCTGCTGAGCTGCGTGATTCCTGCCGGCTCATCTGCTTGACAATTGCCAGCTGAGCTGCGTGATTCCTGCCTGGTCACGTGCTTGATTATTGCCAGTTGAGCAGCATGATTCGTCACTGCTGAGCTCCATGCTTATTGCCTGCTGATTGCGTGGTT
The DNA here is from genome assembly GCF_032452875.1 of Bos javanicus. Classification (NCBI taxonomy): domain Eukaryota; kingdom Metazoa; phylum Chordata; class Mammalia; order Artiodactyla; family Bovidae; genus Bos; species Bos javanicus. Next base: position 14,476 of record NW_026893639.1, read on the forward strand.
CGTGTCTGCTCAGCTCTTTGAGTATTGCCTCCTGAGGTCCCTGTTCGGTCGCCACCTGCCGGGGACCAGCCCCAACTGATCCAGGGTATTCGAAGGAGAGATGGCCTAGGCGACTATTTATATGCTAATCAGAGATGTCAAGAATAATAGTATGAGGAGAGCTCAGTAGGAAAATTCGGTGGAGAAAAGAGACTGAGTAGCTTGGTTTACGCGGAAGACCAATCAAACTTCAAGACAAGAAGTTTGCACCACTTACGTAGGCCGCAGGCGCCCTCTCGAATAGCGAAAGGTGCCTCACCCTAGACACCTTCTCGAGTGGGTCTTAGCAGCCCAGGCATAATTAGTAAGCGTGGTGGGTTCCGCGCTCCAGATGGAGACTCAGCTGGAAGTTAAAGGGAAGAATGACAAGGAACTTTATGAATTGGAGCTGTAAGTTAACTCTTTGACAGAGAGAGCGAGATGGTGGTGGGGGACAGCCCCCAGTGAAATCAGAGGTGAGAGCACAAAGCAATACAGTAGGCAGACTCCGGTTTTTGGGGGGAGATGCTCGAGAATATCCGGGTGGACTCCTGAGGCTCGATCCCGCATTTGCGTATGCCGAGCCTCCTTCCTCATGACCTTTGTCCAGAGTGGAATGCCTCCCCGGCTCCCGGCACATGATCAGTGCATGCTCAGTCACGATATCAGTGCCTGCTCAGCCACGTGATCACTGACGGCACAGTCACGTGATCAGCGCCTCTCAGTCACGTGATCACCGTATGATAAACACGTGATCAGTGAACGACCAGCCACGTGATCACTGCATGCGCGGTCAGGTGGTCAGTTCCTGATCAGCCACCTGATCAGTGCGTGCACAGTCCCCTGATCAGCGCCTGTCAGTCACTGATCACTGCCTGATAAACACGTGATCAGTGCCCGAACAGCCACGTCATCAGTGCATGCGCAGTCACGTGATCAGTGCATGATAGCCACGTGATCAGTGCGTGCACAGTCCCATGATCAGCGCCTGTCAGTCACTGATCATTGCCTGATAAACACGTGATCAGTGCATGATGAGCCATGTGATCAGTGCCCGATCAGCCACGTCATCAGTGCATGCGCAGTCACGTCATCAGTGCATGATAGCCACGTGATCAGTGCATGCTCAGTCACGTGATCTGGACTTGATCAGCCACGTGATCAGTGCCTGCAGAGTCACGTGATCAGGGCCTGCTGAGCTGCGTGATTCCTGCCGGCTCATCTGCTTGACAATTGCCAGCTGAGCTGCGTGATTCCTGCCTGGTCACGTGCTTGATTATTGCCAGTTGAGCAGCATGATTCGTCACTGCTGAGCTCCATGCTTATTGCCTGCTGATTGCGTGGTTCGTGTCTGCTCAGCTCTTTGAGTATTGCCTCCTGAGGTCCCTGTTCGGTCGCCACCTGCCGGGGACCAGCCCCAACTGATCCAGGGTATTCGAAGGAGAGATGGCCTAGGCGACTATTTATATGCTAATCAGAGATGTCAAGAATAATAGTATGAGGAGAGCTCAGTAGGAAAATTCGGTGGAGAAAAGAGACTGAGTAGCTTGGTTTACGCGGAAGACCAATCAAACTTCAAGACAAGAAGTTTGCACCACTTACGTAGGCCGCAGGCGCCCTCTCGAATAGCGAAAGGTGCCTCACCCTAGACACCTTCTCGAGTGGGTCTTAGCAGCCCAGGCATAATTAGTAAGCGTGGTGGGTTCCGCGCTCCAGATGGAGACTCAGCTGGAAGTTAAAGGGAAGAATGACAAGGAACTTTATGAATTGGAGCTGTAAGTTAACTCTTTGACAGAGAGAGCGAGATGGTGGTGGGGGACAGCCCCCAGTGAAATCAGAGGTGAGAGCACAAAGCAATACAGTAGGCAGACTCCGGTTTTTTTGGGGGGAGATGCTCGAGAATATCCGGGTGGACTCCTGAGGCTCGATCCCGCATTTGCGTATGCCGAGCCTCCTTCCTCATGACCTTTGTCCAGAGTGGAATGCCTCCCCGGCTCCCGGCACATGATCAGTGCATGCTCAGTCACGATATCAGTGCCTGCTCAGCCACGTGATCACTGACGGCACAGTCACGTGATCAGCGCCTCTCAGTCACGTGATCACCGTATGATAAACACGTGATCAGTGAACGACCAGCCACGTGATCACTGCATGCGCGGTCAGGTGGTCAGTTCCTGATCAGCCACCTGATCAGTGCGTGCACAGTCCCCTGATCAGCGCCTGTCAGTCACTGATCACTGCCTGATAAACACGTGATCAGTGCCCGAACAGCCACGTCATCAGTGCATGCGCAGTCACGTGATCAGTGCATGATAGCCACGTGATCAGTGCGTGCACAGTCCCATGATCAGCGCCTGTCAGTCACTGATCATTGCCTGATAAACACGTGATCAGTGCATGATGAGCCATGTGATCAGTGCCCGATCAGCCACGTCATCAGTGCATGCGCAGTCACGTCATCAGTGCATGATAGCCACGTGATCAGTGCATGCTCAGTCACGTGATCTGGACTTGATCAGCCACGTGATCAGTGCCTGCAGAGTCACGTGATCAGGGCCTGCTGAGCTGCGTGATTCCTGCCGGCTCATCTGCTTGACAATTGCCAGCTGAGCTGCGTGATTCCTGCCTGGTCACGTGCTTGATTATTGCCAGTTGAGCAGCATGATTCGTCACTGCTGAGCTCCATGCTTATTGCCTGCTGATTGCGTGGTTCGTGTCTGCTCAGCTCTTTGAGTATTGCCTCCTGAGGTCCCTGTTCGGTCGCCACCTGCCGGGGACCAGCCCCAACTGATCCAGGGTATTCGAAGGAGAGATGGCCTAGGCGACTATTTATATGCTAATCAGAGATGTCAAGAATAATAGTATGAGGAGAGCTCAGTAGGAAAATTCGGTGGAGAAAAGAGACTGAGTAGCTTGGTTTACGCGGAAGACCAATCAAACTTCAAGACAAGAAGTTTGCACCACTTACGTAGGCCGCAGGCGCCTCTCGAATAGCGAAAGGTGCCTCACCCTAGACACCTTCTCGAGTGGGTCTTAGCAGCCCAGGCATAATTAGTAAGCGTGGTGGGTTCCGCGCTCCAGATGGAGACTCAGCTGGAAGTTAAAGGGAAGAATGACAAGGAACTTTATGAATTGGAGCTGTAAGTTAACTCTTTGACAGAGAGAGCGAGATGGTGGTGGGGGACAGCCCCCAGTGAAATCAGAGGTGAGAGCACAAAGCAATACAGTAGGCAGACTCCGGTTTTTTTGGGGGGAGATGCTCGAGAATATCCGGGTGGACTCCTGAGGCTCGATCCCGCATTTGCGTATGCCGAGCCTCCTTCCTCATGACCTTTGTCCAGAGTGGAATGCCTCCCCGGCTCCCGGCACATGATCAGTGCATGCTCAGTCACGATATCAGTGCCTGCTCAGCCACGTGATCACTGACGGCACAGTCACGTGATCAGCGCCTCTCAGTCACGTGATCACCGTATGATAAACACGTGATCAGTGAACGACCAGCCACGTGATCACTGCATGCGCGGTCAGGTGGTCAGTTCCTGATCAGCCACCTGATCAGTGCGTGCACAGTCCCCTGATCAGCGCCTGTCAGTCACTGATCACTGCCTGATAAACACGTGATCAGTGCCCGAACAGCCACGTCATCAGTGCATGCGCAGTCACGTGATCAGTGCATGATAGCCACGTGATCAGTGCGTGCACAGTCCCATGATCAGCGCCTGTCAGTCACTGATCATTGCCTGATAAACACGTGATCAGTGCATGATGAGCCATGTGATCAGTGCCCGATCAGCCACGTCATCAGTGCATGCGCAGTCACGTCATCAGTGCATGATAGCCACGTGATCAGTGCATGCTCAGTCACGTGATCTGGACTTGATCAGCCACGTGATCAGTGCCTGCAGAGTCACGTGATCAGGGCCTGCTGAGCTGCGTGATTCCTGCCGGCTCATCTGCTTGACAATTGCCAGCTGAGCTGCGTGATTCCTGCCTGGTCACGTGCTTGATTATTGCCAGTTGAGCAGCATGATTCGTCACTGCTGAGCTCCATGCTTATTGCCTGCTGATTGCGTGGTTCGTGTCTGCTCAGCTCTTTGAGTATTGCCTCCTGAGGTCCCTGTTCGGTCGCCACCTGCCGGGGACCAGCCCCAACTGATCCAGGGTATTCGAAGGAGAGATGGCCTAGGCGACTATTTATATGCTAATCAGAGATGTCAAGAATAATAGTATGAGGAGAGCTCAGTAGGAAAATTCGGTGGAGAAAAGAGACTGAGTAGCTTGGTTTACGCGGAAGACCAATCAAACTTCAAGACAAGAAGTTTGCACCACTTACGTAGGCCGCAGGCGCCCTCTCGAATAGCGAAAGGTGCCTCACCCTAGACACCTTCTCGAGTGGGTCTTAGCAGCCCAGGCATAATTAGTAAGCGTGGTGGGTTCCGCGCTCCAGATGGAGACTCAGCTGGAAGTTAAAGGGAAGAATGACAAGGAACTTTATGAATTGGAGCTGTAAGTTAACTCTTTGACAGAGAGAGCGAGATGGTGGTGGGGGACAGCCCCCAGTGAAATCAGAGGTGAGAGCACAAAGCAATACAGTAGGCAGACTCCGGTTTTTTGGGGGAGATGCTCGAGAATATCCGGGTGGACTCCTGAGGCTCGATCCCGCATTTGCGTATGCCGAGCCTCCTTCCTCATGACCTTTGTCCAGAGTGGAATGCCTCCCCGGCTCCCGGCACATGATCAGTGCATGCTCAGTCACGATATCAGTGCCTGCTCAGCCACGTGATCACTGACGGCACAGTCACGTGATCAGCGCCTCTCAGTCACGTGATCACCGTATGATAAACACGTGATCAGTGAACGACCAGCCACGTGATCACTGCATGCGCAGTCAGGTGGTCAGTTCCTGATCAGCCACCTGATCAGTGCGTGCACAGTCCCCTGATCAGCGCCTGTCAGTCACTGATCACTGCCTGATAAACACGTGATCAGTGCCCGAACAGCCACGTCATCAGTGCATGCGCAGTCACGTGATCAGTGCATGATAGCCACGTGATCAGTGCGTGCACAGTCCCATGATCAGCGCCTGTCAGTCACTGATCATTGCCTGATAAACACGTGATCAGTGCATGATGAGCCATGTGATCAGTGCCCGATCAGCCACGTCATCAGTGCATGCGCAGTCACGTCATCAGTGCATGATAGCCACGTGATCAGTGCATGCTCAGTCACGTGATCTGGACTTGATCAGCCACGTGATCAGTGCCTGCAGAGTCACGTGATCAGGGCCTGCTGAGCTGCGTGATTCCTGCCGGCTCATCTGCTTGACAATTGCCAGCTGAGCTGCGTGATTCCTGCCTGGTCACGTGCTTGATTATTGCCAGTTGAGCAGCATGATTCGTCACTGCTGAGCTCCATGCTTATTGCCTGCTGATTGCGTGGTTCGTGTCTGCTCAGCTCTTTGAGTATTGCCTCCTGAGGTCCCTGTTCGGTCGCCACCTGCCGGGACCAGCCCCAACTGATCCAGGGTATTCGAAGGAGAGATGGCCTAGGCGACTATTTATATGCTAATCAGAGATGTCAAGAATAATAGTATGAGGAGAGCTCAGTAGGAAAATTCGGTGGAGAAAAGAGACTGAGTAGCTTGGTTTACGCGGAAGACCAATCAAACTTCAAGACAAGAAGTTTGCACCACTTACGTAGGCCGCAGGCGCCCTCTCGAATAGCGAAAGGTGCCTCACCCTAGACACCTTCTCGAGTGGGTCTTAGCAGCCCAGGCATAATTAGTAAGCGTGGTGGGTTCCGCGCTCCAGATGGAGACTCAGCTGGAAGTTAAAGGGAAGAATGACAAGGAACTTTATGAATTGGAGCTGTAAGTTAACTCTTTGACAGAGAGAGCGAGATGGTGGTGGGGGACAGCCCCCAGTGAAATCAGAGGTGAGAGCACAAAGCAATACAGTAGGCAGACTCCGGTTTTTGGGGGGAGATGCTCGAGAATATCCGGGTGGACTCCTGAGGCTCGATCCCGCATTTGCGTATGCCGAGCCTCCTTCCTCATGACCTTTGTCCAGAGTGGAATGCCTCCCCGGCTCCCGGCACATGATCAGTGCATGCTCAGTCACGATATCAGTGCCTGCTCAGCCACGTGATCACTGACGGCACAGTCACGTGATCAGCGCCTCTCAGTCACGTGATCACCGTATGATAAACACGTGATCAGTGAACGACCAGCCACGTGATCACTGCATGCGCGGTCAGGTGGTCAGTTCCTGATCAGCCACCTGATCAGTGCGTGCACAGTCCCCTGATCAGCGCCTGTCAGTCACTGATCACTGCCTGATAAACACGTGATCAGTGCCCGAACAGCCACGTCATCAGTGCATGCGCAGTCACGTGATCAGTGCATGATAGCCACGTGATCAGTGCGTGCACAGTCCCATGATCAGCGCCTGTCAGTCACTGATCATTGCCTGATAAACACGTGATCAGTGCATGATGAGCCATGTGATCAGTGCCCGATCAGCCACGTCATCAGTGCATGCGCAGTCACGTCATCAGTGCATGATAGCCACGTGATCAGTGCATGCTCAGTCACGTGATCTGGACTTGATCAGCCACGTGATCAGTGCCTGCAGAGTCACGTGATCAGGGCCTGCTGAGCTGCGTGATTCCTGCCGGCTCATCTGCTTGACAATTGCCAGCTGAGCTGCGTGATTCCTGCCTGGTCACGTGCTTGATTATTGCCAGTTGAGCAGCATGATTCGTCACTGCTGAGCTCCATGCTTATTGCCTGCTGATTGCGTGGTTCGTGTCTGCTCAGCTCTTTGAGTATTGCCTCCTGAGGTCCCTGTTCGGTCGCCACCTGCCGGGGACCAGCCCCAACTGATCCAGGGTATTCGAAGGAGAGATGGCCTAGGCGACTCTTTATATGCTAATCAGAGATGTCAAGAATAAGAGTATGAGGAGAGCTCAGTAGGAAAATTCGGTGGAGAAAAGAGACTGAGTAGCTTGGTTTACGCGGAAGACCAATCAAACTTCAAGACAAGAAGTTTGCACCACTTACGTAGGCCACAGGCGCCCTCTCGAATAGCAAAAGGTGCCTCACCCTAGACACCTTCTCGAGTGGGTCTTAGCAGCCCAGGCATAATTAGTAAGCGTGGTGGGTTCCGCGCTCCAGATGGAGACTCAGCTGGAAGTTAAAGGGAAGAATGACAAGGAACTTTATGAATTGGAGCTGTAAGTTAACTCTTTGACAGAGAGAGCGAGATGGTGGTGGGGGACAGCCCCCAGTGAAATCAGAGGTGAGAGCACAAAGCAATACAGTAGGCAGACTCCGGTTTTTTGGGGGGGAGATGCTCGAGAATATCCGGGTGGACTCCAGAGGCTCGATCCCGCATTTGCATATGCCGAGCCTCCTTCCTCTTGACCTTTGTCCAGAGTGGAATGCCTCCCCGGCTCCGGGCACATGATCAGTGCATGCTCAGTCACGATATCAGTGCCTGCTCAGCCACGTGATCACTGACGGCACAGTCACGTGATCAGCGCCTCTCAGTCACGTGATCACCGGATGATAAACACGTTATCAGTGAACGACCAGCCACGTGATCACTGCATGCGCAGTCAGGTGGTCAGTTCCTGATCAGCCACCTGATCAGTGCGTGCACAGTCCCCTGATCAGCGCCTGTCAGTCACTGATCACTGCCTGATAAACACGTGATCAGTGCCCGAACAGCCACGTCATCAGTGCATGCGCAGTCACGTGATCAGTGCATGATAGCCACGTGATCAGTGCGTGCACAGTCCCATGATCAGCGCCTGTCAGTCACTGATCATTGCCTGATAAACACGTGATCAGTGCATGATGAGCCATGTGATCAGTGCCCGATCAGCCACGTCATCAGTGCATGCGCAGTCACGTCATCAGTGCATGATAGCCACGTGATCAGTGCATGCTCAGTACGTGATCTGGACTTGATCAGCCACGTGATCAGTGCCTGCAGAGTCACGTGATCAGGGCCTGCTGAGCTGCGTGATTCCTGCCGGCTCATCTGCTTGACAATTGCCAGCTGAGCTGCGTGATTCCTGCCTGGTCACGTGCTTGATTATTGCCAGTTGAGCAGCATGATTCGTCACTGCTGAGCTCCATGCTTATTGCCTGCTGATTGCGTGGTTCGTGTCTGCTCAGCTCTTTGAGTATTTCCTCCTGAGGTCCCTGTTCGGTCGCCACCTGCCGGGGACCAGCCCCAACTGATCCAGGGTATTCGAAGGAGAGATGGCCTAGGCGACTATATATATGCTAATCAGAGATGTCAAGAATAAGAGTATGAGGAGAGCTCAGTAGGAAAATTCGGTGGAGAAAAGAGACTGAGTAGCTTGGTTTACGCGGAAGACCAATCAAACTTCAAGACAAGAAGTTTGCACCACTTACGTAGGCCACAGGCGCCCTCTCGAATAGCGAAAGGTGCCTCACCCTAGACACCGTCTCGAGTGGGTCTTAGCAGCCCAGGCATAATTAGTAAGCGTGGTGGGTTCCGCGCTCCAGATGGAGACTCAGCTGGAAGTTAAAGGGAAGAATGACAAGGAACTTTATGAATTGGAGCTGTAAGTTAACTCTTTGACAGAGAGAGCGAGATGGTGGTGGGGGGCAGCCCCCAGTGAAATCAGAGGTGAGAGCACAAAGCAATACAGTAGGCAGACTCCGGTTTTTTTGGGGGAGATGCTCGAGAATATCCGGGTGGACTCCTGAGGCTCGATCCCGCATTTGCATATGCCGAGCCTCCTTCCTCATGACCTTTGTCCAGAGTGGAATGCCTCCCCGTCTCCCGGCACATGATCAGTGCATGCTCAGTCACGATATCAGTGCCTGCTCAGCCACGTGATCACTGACGGCACAGTCACGTGATCAGCGCCTCTGAGTCACGTGATCACCGTATGATAAACACGTGATCAGTGAACGACCAGCCACGTGATCACTGCATGCGCAGTCAGGTGGTCAGTTCCTGATCAGCCACCTGATCAGTGCGTGCACAGTCCCCTGATCAGCGCCTGTCAGTCACTGATCACTGCCTGATAAACACGTGATCAGTGCCCGAACAGCCACGTCATCAGTGCATGCGCAGTCACGTGATCAGTGCATGATAGCCACGTGATCAGTGCGTGCACAGTCCCATGATCAGCGCCTGTCAGTCACTGATCATTGCCTGATAAACACGTGATCAGTGCATGATGAGCCATGTGATCAGTGCCCGATCAGCCACGTCATCAGTGCATGCGCAGTCACGTCATCAGTGCATGATAGCCACGTGATCAGTGCATGCTCAGTCACGTGATCTGGACTTGATCAGCCACGTGATCAGTGCCTGCAGAGTCACGTGATCAGGGCCTGCTGAGCTGCGTGATTCCTGCCGGCTCATCTGCTTGACAATTGCCAGCTGAGCTGCGTGATTCCTGCCTGGTCACGTGCTTGATTATTGCCAGTTGAGCAGCATGATTCGTCACTGCTGAGCTCCATGCTTATTGCCTGCTGATTGCGTGGTTCGTGTCTGCTCAGCTCTTTGAGTATTGCCTCCTGAGGTCCCTGTTCGGTCGCCACCTGCCGGGGACCAGCCCCAACTGATCCAGGGTATTCGAAGGAGAGATGGCCTAGGCGACTCTTTATATGCTAATCAGAGATGTCAAGAATAATACTATGAGGAGAGCTCAGTAGGAAAATTCGGTGGAGAAAAGAGACTGAGTAGCTTGGTTTACGCGGAAGACCAATCAAACTTCAAGACAAGAAGTTTGCACCACTTACGTAGGCCGCAGGCGCCCTCTCGAATAGCGAAAGGTGCCTCACCCTAGACACCTTCTCGAGTGGGTCTTAGCAGCCCAGGCATAATTAGTAAGCGTGGTGGGTTCCGCGCTCCAGATGGAGACTCAGCTGGAAGTTAAAGGGAAGAATGACAAGGAACTTTATGAATTGGAGCTGTAAGTTAACTCTTTGACAGAGAGAGCGAGATGGTGGTGGGGGACAGCCCCCAGTGAAATCAGAGGTGAGAGCACAAAGCAATACAGTAGGCAGACTCCGGTTTTTTTGGGGGAGATGCTCGAGAATATCCGGGTGGACTCCAGAGGCTCGATCCCGCATTTGCGTATGCCGAGCCTCCTTCCTCTTGACCTTTGTCCAGAGTGGAATGCCTCCCCGGCTCCGGGCACATGATCAGTGCATGCTCAGTCACGATATCAGTGCCTGCTCAGCCACGTGATCACTGACGGCACAGTCACGTGATCAGCGCCTCTCAGTCACGTGATCACCGTATGATAAACACGTGATCAGTGAACGACCAGCCACGTGATCACTGCATGCGCGGTCAGGTGGTCAGTTCCTGATCAGCCACCTGATCAGTGCGTGCACAGTCCCCTGATCAGCGCCTGTCAGTCACTGATCACTGCCTGATAAACACGTGATCAGTGCCCGAACAGCCACGTCATCAGTGCATGCGCAGTCACGTGATCAGTGCATGATAGCCACGTGATCAGTGCGTGCACAGTCCCATGATCAGCGCCTGTCAGTCACTGATCATTGCCTGATAAACACGTGATCAGTGCATGATGAGCCATGTGATCAGTGCCCGATCAGCCACGTCATCAGTGCATGCGCAGTCACGTCATCAGTGCATGATAGCCACGTGATCAGTGCATGCTCAGTACGTGATCTGGACTTGATCAGCCACGTGATCAGTGCCTGCAGAGTCACGTGATCAGGGCCTGCTGAGCTGCGTGATTCCTGCCGGCTCATCTGCTTGACAATTGCCAGCTGAGCTGCGTGATTCCTGCCTGGTCACGTGCTTGATTATTGCCAGTTGAGCAGCATGATTCGTCACTGCTGAGCTCCATGCTTATTGCCTGCTGATTGCGTGGTTCGTGTCTGCTCAGCTCTTTGAGTATTTCCTCCTGAGGTCCCTGTTCGGTCGCCACCTGCCGGGGACCAGCCCCAACTGATCCAGGGTATTCGAAGGAGAGATGGCCTAGGCGACTATATATATGCTAATCAGAGATGTCAAGAATAAGAGTATGAGGAGAGCTCAGTAGGAAAATTCGGTGGAGAAAAGAGACTGAGTAGCTTGGTTTACGCGGAAGACCAATCAAACTTCAAGACAAGAAGTTTGCACCACTTACGTAGGCCACAGGCGCCCTCTCGAATAGCGAAAGGTGCCTCACCCTAGACACCGTCTCGAGTGGGTCTTAGCAGCCCAGGCATAATTAGTAAGCGTGGTGGGTTCCGCGCTCCAGATGGAGACTCAGCTGGAAGTTAAAGGGAAGAATGACAAGGAACTTTATGAATTGGAGCTGTAAGTTAACTCTTTGACAGAGAGAGCGAGATGGTGGTGGGGGGCAGCCCCCAGTGAAATCAGAGGTGAGAGCACAAAGCAATACAGTAGGCAGACTCCGGTTTTTTGGGGGAGATGCTCGAGAATATCCGGGTGGACTCCTGAGGCTCGATCCCGCATTTGCATATGCCGAGCCTCCTTCCTCATGACCTTTGTCCAGAGTGGAATGCCTCCCCGTCTCCCGGCACATGATCAGTGCATGCTCAGTCACGATATCAGTGCCTGCTCAGCCACGTGATCACTGACGGCACAGTCACGTGATCAGCGCCTCTGAGTCACGTGATCACCGTATGATAAACACGTGATCAGTGAACGACCAGCCACGTGATCACTGCATGCGCAGTCAGGTGGTCAGTTCCTGATCAGCCACCTGATCAGTGCGTGCACAGTCCCCTGATCAGCGCCTGTCAGTCACTGATCACTGCCTGATAAACACGTGATCAGTGCCCGAACAGCCACGTCATCAGTGCATGCGCAGTCACGTGATCAGTGCATGATAGCCACGTGATCAGTGCGTGCACAGTCCCATGATCAGCGCCTGTCAGTCACTGATCATTGCCTGATAAACACGTGATCAGTGCATGATGAGCCATGTGATCAGTGCCCGATCAGCCACGTCATCAGTGCATGCGCAGTCACGTCATCAGTGCATGATAGCCACGTGATCAGTGCATGCTCAGTCACGTGATCTGGACTTGATCAGCCACGTGATCAGTGCCTGCAGAGTCACGTGATCAGGGCCTGCTGAGCTGCGTGATTCCTGCCGGCTCATCTGCTTGACAATTGCCAGCTGAGCTGCGTGATTCCTGCCTGGTCACGTGCTTGATTATTGCCAGTTGAGCAGCATGATTCGTCACTGCTGAGCTCCATGCTTATTGCCTGCTGATTGCGTGGTTCGTGTCTGCTCAGCTCTTTGAGTATTGCCTCCTGAGGTCCCTGTTCGGTCGCCACCTGCCGGGGACCAGCCCCAACTGATCCAGGGTATTCGAAGGAGAGATGGCCTAGGCGACTCTTTATATGCTAATCAGAGATGTCAAGAATAATAGTATGAGGAGAGCTCAGTAGGAAAATTCGGTGGAGAAAAGAGACTGAGTAGCTTGGTTTACGCGGAAGACCAATCAAACTTCAAGACAAGAAGTTTGCACCACTTACGTAGGCCGCAGGCGCCCTCTCGAATAGCGAAAGGTGCCTCACCCTAGACACCTTCTCGAGTGGGTCTTAGCAGCCCAGGCATAATTAGTAAGCGTGGTGGGTTCCGCGCTCCAGATGGAGACTCAGCTGGAAGTTAAAGGGAAGAATGACAAGGAACTTTATGAATTGGAGCTGTAAGTTAACTCTTTGACAGAGAGAGCGAGATGGTGGTGGGGGACAGCCCCCAGTGAAATCAGAGGTGAGAGCACAAAGCAATACAGTAGGCAGACTCCGGTTTTTTGGGGGGAGATGCTCGAGAATATCCGGGTGGACTCCAGAGGCTCGATCCCGCATTTGCGTATGCCGAGCCTCCTTCCTCTTGACCTTTGTCCAGAGTGGAATGCCTCCCCGGCTCCGGGCACATGATCAGTGCATGCTCAGTCACGATATCCGTGCCTGCTCAGCCACGTGATCACTGACGGCACAGTCACGTGATCAGCGCCTCTCAGTCACGTGATCACCGTATGATAAACACGTGATCAGTGAACGACCAGCCACGTGATCACTGCATGCGCAGTCAGGTGGTCAGTTCCTGATCAGCCACCTGATCAGTGCGTGCACAGTCCCCTGATCAGCGCCTGTCAGTCACTGATCACTGCCTGATAAACACGTGATCAGTGCCCGAACAGCCACGTCATCAGTGCATGCGCAGTCACGTGATCAGTGCATGATAGCCACGTGATCAGTGCGTGCACAGTCCCATGATCAGCGCCTGTCAGTCACTGATCATTGCCTGATAAACACGTGATCAGTGCATGATGAGCCATGTGATCAGTGCCCGATCAGCCACGTCATCAGTGCATGCGCAGTCACGTCATCAGTGCATGATAGCCACGTGATCAGTGCATGCTCAGTACGTGATCTGGACTTGATCAGCCACGTGATCAGTGCCTGCAGAGTCACGTGATCAGGGCCTGCTGAGCTGCGTGATTCCTGCCGGCTCATCTGCTTGACAATTGCCAGCTGAGCTGCGTGATTCCTGCCTGGTCACGTGCTTGATTATTGCCAGTTGAGCAGCATGATTGGTCACTGCTGAGCTCCATGCTTATTGCCTGCTGATTGCGTGGTTCGTGTCTGCTCAGCTCTTTGAGTATTTCCTCCTGAGGTCCCTGTTCGGTCGCCACCTGCCGGGGACCAGCCCCAACTGATCCAGGGTATTCGAAGGAGAGATGGCCTAGGCGACTATATATATGCTAATCAGAGATGTCAAGAATAAGAGTATGAGGAGAGCTCAGTAGGAAAATTCGGTGGAGAAAAGAGACTGAGTAGCTTGGTTTACGCGGAAGACCAATCAAACTTCAAGACAAGAAGTTTGCACCACTTACGTAGGCCACAGGCGCCCTCTCGAATAGCGAAAGGTGCCTCACCCTAGACACAGTCTCGAGTGGGACTTAGCAGCCCAGGCATAATTAGTAAGCGTGGTGGGTTCCGCGCTCCAGATGGAGACTCAGCTGGAAGTTAAAGGGAAGAATGACAAGGAACTTTATGAATTGGAGCTGTAAGTTAACTCTTTGACAGAGAGAGCGAGATGGTGGTGGGGGGCAGCCCCCAGTGAAATCAGAGGTGAGAGCACAAAGCAATACAGTAGGCAGACTCCGGTTTTTTTGGGGGGAGATGCTCGAGAATATCCGGGTGGACTCCTGAGGCTCGATCCCGCATTTGCATATGCCGAGCCTCCTTCCTCATGACCTTTGTCCAGAGTGGAATGCCTCCCCGGCTCCCGGCACATGATCAGTGCATGCTCAGTCACGATATCAGTGCCTGCTCAGCCACGTGATCACTGACGGCACAGTCACGTGATCAGCGCCTCTCAGTCACGTGATCACCGGATGATAAACACGTTATCAGTGAACGACCAGCCACGTGATCACTGCATGCGCAGTCAGGTGGTCAGTTCCTGATCAGCCACCTGATCAGTGCGTGCACAGTCCCCTGATCAGCGCCTGTCAGTCACTGATCACTGCCTGATAAACACGTGATCAGTGCCCGAACAGCCACGTCATCAGTGCATGCGCAGTCACGTGATCAGTGCATGATAGCCACGTGATCAGTGCGTGCACAGTCCCATGATCAGCGCCTGTCAGTCACTGATCATTGCCTGATAAACACGTGATCAGTGCATGATGAGCCATGTGATCAGTGCCCGATCAGCCACGTCATCAGTGCATGCGCAGTCACGTCATCAGTGCATGATAGCCACGTGATCAGTGCATGCTCAGTACGTGATCTGGACTTGATCAGCCACGTGATCAGTGCCTGCAGAGTCACGTGATCAGGGCCTGCTGAGCTGCGTGATTCCTGCCGGCTCATCTGCTTGACAATTGCCAGCTGAGCTGCGTGATTCCTGCCTGGTCACGTGCTTGATTATTGCCAGTTGAGCAGCATGATTCGTCACTGCTGAGCTCCATGCTTATTGCCTGCTGATTGCGTGGTTCGTGTCTGCTCAGCTCTTTGAGTATTTCCTCCTGAGGTCCCTGTTCGGTCGCCACCTGCCGGGGACCAGCCCCAACTGATCCAGGGTATTCGAAGGAGAGATGGCCTAGGCGACTATATATATGCTAATCAGAGATGTCAAGAATAAGAGTATGAGGAGAGCTCAGTAGGAAAATTCGGTGGAGAAAAGAGACTGAGTAGCTTGGTTTACGCGGAAGACCAATCAAACTTCAAGACAAGAAGTTTGCACCACTTACGTAGGCCACAGGCGCCCTCTCGAATAGCGAAAGGTGCCTCACCCTAGACACCGTCTCGAGTGGGTCTTAGCAGCCCAGGCATAATTAGTAAGCGTGGTGGGTTCCGCGCTCCAGATGGAGACTCAGCTGGAAGTTAAAGGGAAGAATGACAAGGAACTTTATGAATTGGAGCTGTAAGTTAACTCTTTGACAGAGAGAGCGAGATGGTGGTGGGGGGCAGCCCCCAGTGAAATCAGAGGTGAGAGCACAAAGCAATACAGTAGGCAGACTCCGGTTTTTTTGGGGGAGATGCTCGAGAATATCCGGGTGGACTCCTGAGGCTCGATCCCGCATTTGCATATGCCGAGCCTCCTTCCTCATGACCTTTGTCCAGAGTGGAATGCCTCCCCGTCTCCCGGCACATGATCAGTGCATGCTCAGTCACGATATCAGTGCCTGCTCAGCCACGTGATCACTGACGGCACAGTCCCGTGATCAGCGCCTCTCAGTCACGTGATCACCGGATGATAAACACGTGATCAGTGAACGACCAGCCACGTGATCACTGCATGCGCAGTCAGGTGGTCAGTTCCTGATCAGCCACCTGATCAGTGCGTGCACAGTCCCCTGATCAGCGCCTGTCAGTCACTGATCACTGCCTGATAAACACGTGATCAGTGCCCGAACAGCCACGTCATCAGTGCATGCGCAGTCACGTGATCAGTGCATGATAGCCACGTGATCAGTGCGTGCACAGTCCCATGATCAGCGCCTGTCAGTCACTGATCATTGCCTGATAAACACGTGATCAGTGCATGATGAGCCATGTGATCAGTGCCCGATCAGCCACGTCATCAGTGCATGCGCAGTCACGTCATCAGTGCATGATAGCCACGTGATCAGTGCATGCTCAGTCACGTGATCTGGACTTGATCAGCCAGGTGATCAGTGCCTGCAGAGTCACGTGATCAGGGCCTGCTGAGCTGCGTGATTCCTGCCGGCTCATCTGCTTGACAATTGCCAGCTGAGCTGCGTGATTCCTGCCTGGTCACGTGCTTGATTATTGCCAGTTGAGCAGCATGATTCGTCACTGCTGAGCTCCATGCTTATTGCCTGCTGATTGCGTGGTTCGTGTCTGCTCAGCTCTTTGAGTATTGCCTCCTGAGGTCCCTGTTCGGTCGCCACCTGCCGGGGACCAGCCCCAACTGATCCAGGGTATTCGAAGGAGAGATGGCCTAGGCGACTCTTTATATGCTAATCAGAGATGTCAAGAATAATAGTATGAGGAGAGCTCAGTAGGAAAATTCGGTGGAGAAAAGAGACTGAGTAGCTTGGTTTACGCGGAAGACCAATCAAACTTCAAGACAAGAAGTTTGCACCACTTACGTAGGCCGCAGGCGCCCTCTCGAATAGCGAAAGGTGCCTCACCCTAGACACCTTCTCGAGTGGGTCTTAGCAGCCCAGGCATAATTAGTAAGCGTGGTGGGTTCCGCGCTCCAGATGGAGACTCAGCTGGAAGTTAAAGGGAAGAATGACAAGGAACTTTATGAATTGGAGCTGTAAGTTAACTCTTTGACAGAGAGAGCGAGATGGTGGTGGGGGACAGCCCCCAGTGAAATCAGAGGTGAGAGCACAAAGCAATACAGTAGGCAGACTCCGGTTTTTTTGGGGGAGATGCTCGAGAATATCCGGGTGGACTCCAGAGGCTCGATCCCCCATTTGCGTATGCCGAGCCTCCTTCCTCTTGACCTTTGTCCAGAGTGGAATGCCTCCCCGGCTCCCGGCACATGATCAGTGCATGCTCAGTCACGATATCCGTGCCTGCTCAGCCACGTGATCACTGACGGCACAGTCACGTGATCAGCGCCTCTCAGTCACGTGATCACCGTATGATAAACACGTGATCAGTGAACGACCAGCCACGTGATCACTGCATGCGCAGTCAGGTGGTCAGTTCCTGATCAGCCACCTGATCAGTGCGTGCACAGTCCCCTGATCAGCGCCTGTCAGTCACTGATCACTGCCTGATAAACACGTGATCAGTGCCCGAACAGCCACGTCATCAGTGCATGCGCAGTCACGTGATCAGTGCATGATAGCCACGTGATCAGTGCGTGCACAGTCCCATGATCAGCGCCTGTCAGTCACTGATCATTGCCTGATAAACACGTGATCAGTGCATGATGAGCCATGTGATCAGTGCCCGATCAGCCACGTCATCAGTGCATGCGCAGTCACGTCATCAGTGCATGATAGCCACGTGATCAGTGCATGCTCAGTACGTGATCTGGACTTGATCAGCCACGTGATCAGTGCCTGCAGAGTCACGTGATCAGGGCCTGCTGAGCTGCGTGATTCCTGCCGGCTCATCTGCTTGACAATTGCCAGCTGAGCTGCGTGATTCCTGCCTGGTCACGTGCTTGATTATTGCCAGTTGAGCAGCATGATTCGTCACTGCTGAGCTCCATGCTTATTGCCTGCTGATTGCGTGGTTCGTGTCTGCTCAGCTCTTTGAGTATTTCCTCCTGAGGTCCCTGTTCGGTCGCCACCTGCCGGGGACCAGCCCCAACTGATCCAGGGTATTCGAAGGAGAGATGGCCTAGGCGACTATATATATGCTAATCAGAGATGTCAAGAATAAGAGTATGAGGAGAGCTCAGTAGGAAAATTCGGTGGAGAAAAGAGACTGAGTAGCTTGGTTTACGCGGAAGACCAATCAAACTTCAAGACAAGAAGTTTGCACCACTTACGTAGGCCACAGGCGCCCTCTCGAATAGCGAAAGGTGCCTCACCCTAGACACCGTCTCGAGTGGGTCTTAGCAGCCCAGGCATAATTAGTAAGCGTGGTGGGTTCCGCGCTCCAGATGGAGACTCAGCTGGAAGTTAAAGGGAAGAATGACAAGGAACTTTATGAATTGGAGCTGTAAGTTAACTCTTTGACAGAGAGAGCGAGATGGTGGTGGGGGGCAGCCCCCAGTGAAATCAGAGGTGAGAGCACAAAGCAATACAGTAGGCAGACTCCGGTTTTTTTGGGGGAGATGCTCGAGAATATCCGGGTGGACTCCTGAGGCTCGATCCCGCATTTGCATATGCCGAGCCTCCTTCCTCATGACCTTTGTCCAGAGTGGAATGCCTCCCCGTCTCCCGGCACATGATCAGTGCATGCTCAGTCACGATATCAGTGCCTGCTCAGCCACGTGATCACTGACGGCACAGTCACGTGATCAGCGCCTCTGAGTCACGTGATCACCGTATGATAAACACGTGATCAGTGAACGACCAGCCACGTGATCACTGCATGCGCAGTCAGGTGGTCAGTTCCTGATCAGCCACCTGATCAGTGCGTGCACAGTCCCCTGATCAGCGCCTGTCAGTCACTGATCACTGCCTGATAAACACGTGATCAGTGCCCGAACAGCCACGTCATCAGTGCATGCGCAGTCACGTGATCAGTGCATGATAGCCACGTGATCAGTGCGTGCACAGTCCCATGATCAGCGCCTGTCAGTCACTGATCATTGCCTGATAAACACGTGATCAGTGCATGATGAGCCATGTGATCAGTGCCCGATCAGCCACGTCATCAGTGCATGCGCAGTCACGTCATCAGTGCATGATAGCCACGTGATCAGTGCATGCTCAGTCACGTGATCTGGACTTGATCAGCCACGTGATCAGTGCCTGCAGAGTCACGTGATCAGGGCCTGCTGAGCTGCGTGATTCCTGCCGGCTCATCTGCTTGACAATTGCCAGCTGAGCTGCGTGATTCCTGCCTGGTCACGTGCTTGATTATTGCCAGTTGAGCAGCATGATTCGTCACTGCTGAGCTCCATGCTTATTGCCTGCTGATTGCGTGGTTCGTGTCTGCTCAGCTCTTTGAGTATTGCCTCCTGAGGTCCCTGTTCGGTCGCCACCTGCCGGGGACCAGCCCCAACTGATCCAGGGTATTCGAAGGAGAGATGGCCTAGGCGACTCTTTATATGCTAATCAGAGATGTCAAGAATAATACTATGAGGAGAGCTCAGTAGGAAAATTCGGTGGAGAAAAGAGACTGAGTAGCTTGGTTTACGCGGAAGACCAATCAAACTTCAAGACAAGAAGTTTGCACCACTTACGTAGGCCGCAGGCGCCCTCTCGAATAGCGAAAGGTGCCTCACCCTAGACACCTTCTCGAGTGGGTCTTAGCAGCCCAGGCATAATTAGTAAGCGTGGTGGGTTCCGCGCTCCAGATGGAGACTCAGCTGGAAGTTAAAGGGAAGAATGACAAGGAACTTTATGAATTGGAGCTGTAAGTTAACTCTTTGACAGAGAGAGTGAGATGGTGGTGGGGGACAGCCCCCAGTGAAATCAGAGGTGAGAGCACAAAGCAATACAGTAGGCAGACTCCGGTTTTTTGGGGGGAGATGCTCGAGAATATCCGGGTGGACTCCAGAGGCTCGATCCCGCATTTGCGTATGCCGAGCCTCCTTCCTCTTGACCTTTGTCCAGAGTGGAATGCCTCCCCGGCTCCGGGCACATGATCAGTGCATGCTCAGTCACGATATCCGTGCCTGCTCAGCCACGTGATCACTGACGGCACAGTCACGTGATCAGCGCCTCTCAGTCACGTGATCACCGTATGATAAACACGTGATCAGTGAACGACCAGCCACGTGATCACTGCATGCGCAGTCAGGTGGTCAGTTCCTGATCAGCCACCTGATCAGTGCGTGCACAGTCCCCTGATCAGCGCCTGTCAGTCACTGATCACTGCCTGATAAACACGTGATCAGTGCCCGAACAGCCACGTCATCAGTGCATGCGCAGTCACGTGATCAGTGCATGATAGCCACGTGATCAGTGCGTGCACAGTCCCATGATCAGCGCCTGTCAGTCACTGATCATTGCCTGATAAACACGTGATCAGTGCATGATGAGCCATGTGATCAGTGCCCGATCAGCCACGTCATCAGTGCATGCGCAGTCACGTCATCAGTGCATGATAGCCACGTGATCAGTGCATGCTCAGTACGTGATCTGGACTTGATCAGCCACGTGATCAGTGCCTGCAGAGTCACGTGATCAGGGCCTGCTGAGCTGCGTGATTCCTGCCGGCTCATCTGCTTGACAATTGCCAGCTGAGCTGCGTGATTCCTGCCTGGTCACGTGCTTGATTATTGCCAGTTGAGCAGCATGATTGGTCACTGCTGAGCTCCATGCTTATTGCCTGCTGATTGCGTGGTTCGTGTCTGCTCAGCTCTTTGAGTATTTCCTCCTGAGGTCCCTGTTCGGTCGCCACCTGCCGGGGACCAGCCCCAACTGATCCAGGGTATTCGAAGGAGAGATGGCCTAGGCGACTATATATATGCTAATCAGAGATGTCAAGAATAAGAGTATGAGGAGAGCTCAGTAGGAAAATTCGGTGGAGAAAAGAGACTGAGTAGCTTGGTTTACGCGGAAGACCAATCAAACTTCAAGACAAGAAGTTTGCACCACTTACGTAGGCCACAGGCGCCCTCTCGAATAGCGAAAGGTGCCTCACCCTAGACACCGTCTCGAGTGGGTCTTAGCAGCCCAGGCATAATTAGTAAGCGTGGTGGGTTCCGCGCTCCAGATGGAGACTCAGCTGGAAGTTAAAGGGAAGAATGACAAGGAACTTTATGAATTGGAGCTGTAAGTTAACTCTTTGACAGAGAGAGCGAGATGGTGGTGGGGGGCAGCCCCCAGTGAAATCAGAGGTGAGAGCACAAAGCAATACAGTAGGCAGACTCCGGTTTTTTTTGGGGGGAGATGCTCGAGAATATCCGGGTGGACTCCTGAGGCTCGATCCCGCATTTGCATATGCCGAGCCTCCTTCCTCATGACCTTTGTCCAGAGTGGAATGCCTCCCCGGCTCCCGGCACATGATCAGTGCATGCTCAGTCACGATATCAGTGCCTGCTCAGCCACGTGATCACTGACGGCACAGTCACGTGATCAGCGCCTCTGAGTCACGTGATCACCGTATGATAAACACGTGATCAGTGAACGACCAGCCACGTGATCACTGCGTGCGCGGTCAGGTGGTCAGTTCCTGATCAGCCACCTGATCAGTGCGTGCACAGTCCCCTGATCAGCGCCTGTCAGTCACTGATCACTGCCTGATAAACACGTGATCAGTGCCCGAACAGCCACGTCATCAGTGCATGCGCAGTCACGTGATCAGTGCATGATAGCCACGTGATCAGTGCGTGCACAGTCCCATGATCAGCGCCTGTCAGTCACTGATCATTGCCTGATAAACACGTGATCAGTGCATGATGAGCCATGTGATCAGTGCCCGATCAGCCACGTCATCAGTGCATGCGCAGTCACGTCATCAGTGCATGATAGCCACGTGATCAGTGCATGCTCAGTCACGTGATCTGGACTTGATCAGCCACGTGATCAGTGCCTGCAGAGTCACGTGATCAGGGCCTGCTGAGCTGCGTGATTCCTGCCGGCTCATCTGCTTGACAATTGCCAGCTGAGCTGCGTGATTCCTGCCTGGTCACGTGCTTGATTATTGCAAGTTGAGCAGCATGATTCGTCACTGCTGAGCTCCATGCTTATTGCCTGCTGAGTGCGTGGTTCGTGTCTGCTCAGCTCTTTGAGTATTGCCTCCTGAGGTCCCTGTTCGGTCGCCACCTGCCGGGGACCAGCCCCAACTGATCCAGGGTATTCGAAGGAGAGATGGCCTAGGCGACTCTTTATATGCTAATCAAAGATGTCAAGAATAATAGTATGAGGAGAGCTCAGTAGGAAAATTCGGTGGAGAAAAGAGACTGAGTAGATTGGTTTACGCGGAAGACCAATCAAACTTCAAGACAAGAAGTTTGCACCACTTACGTAGGCCGCAGGCGCCCTCTCGAATAGCGAAAGGTGCCTCACCCTAGACACCTTCTCGAGTAGGTCTTAGCAGCCCAGGCATAATTAGTAAGCGTGGTGGGTTCCGAGCTCCAGATGGAGACTCAGCTGGAAGTTAAAGGGAAGAATGACAAGGAACTTTATGAATTGGAGCTGTAAGTTAACTCTTTGACAGAGAGAGCGAGATGGTGGTGGGGGACAGCACCCAGTGAAATCAGAGGTGAGAGCACAAAGCAATACAGTAGGCAGACTCCGGTTTTTTGGGGGGAGATGCTCGAGAATATCCGGGTGGACTCCTGAGGCTCGATCCCGCATTTGCGTATGCCGAGCCTCCTTCCTCATGACCTTTGTCCAGAGTGGAATGCCTCCCCGGCTCCCGGCACATGATCAGTGCATGCTCAGTCACGATATCAGTGCCTGCTCAGCCACGTGATCACTGACGGCACAGTCACGAGATCAGCGCCTCTCAGTCACGTGATCACCGTATGATAAACACGTGATCAGTGAACGACCAGCCACGTGATCACTGCATGCGCGGTCAGGTGGTCAGTTCCTGATCAGCCACCTGATCAGTGCGTGCACAGTCCCCTGATCAGCGCCTGTCAGTCACTGATCACTGCCTGATAAACATGTGATCAGTGTCCGAACAGCCACGTCATCAGTGCATGCGCAGTCACGTGATCAGTGCATGATAGCCACGTGATCAGTGCGTGCACAGTCCCATGATCAGCGCCTGTCAGTCACTGATCATTGCCTGATAAACACGTGATCAGTGCATGATGAGCCATGTGATCAGTGCCCGATCAGCCACGTCATCAGTGCATGAGAGCCACGTGATCAGTGCATGCTCAGTCACGTGATCTGGACTTGATCAGCCACGTGATCAGTGCCTGCAGAGTCACGTGATCAGGGCCTGCTGAGCTGCGTGATTCCTGCCGGCTCATCTGCTTGACAATTGCCAGCTGAGCTGCGTGATTCCTGCCTGGTCACGTGCTTGATTATTGCCAGTTGAGCAGCATGATTCGTCACTGCTGAGCTCCATGCTTATTGCCTGCTGATTGCGTGGTTCGTGTCTGCTCAGCTCTTTGAGTATTGCCTCCTGAGGTCCCTGTTCGGTCGCCACCTGCCGGGGACCAGCCCCAACTGATCCAGGGTATTCGAAGGAGAGATGGCCTAGGCGACTCTTTATATGCTAATCAGAGATGTCAAGAATAAGAGTATGAGGAGAGCTCAGTAGGAAAATTCGGTGGAGAAAGGAGACTGAGTAGCTTGGTTTACGCGGAAGACCAATCAAACTTCAAGACAAGAAGTTTGCACCACTTACGTAGGCCGCAGGCGCCCTCTCGAATAGCGAAAGGTGCCTCACCCTAGACACCTTCTCGAGTGGGTCTTAGCAGCCCAGGCATAATTAGTAAGCGTGGTGGGTTCCGCGCTCCAGATGGAGACTCAGCTGGAAGTTAAAGGGAAGAATGACAAGGAACTTTATGAATTGGAGCTGTAAGTTAACTCTTTGACAGAGAGAGCGAGATGGTGGTGGGGGACAGCCCCCAGTGAAATCAGAGGTGAGAGCACAAAGCAATACAGTAGGCAGACTCTGGTTTTTCTGGGGGGGAGATGCTCGAGAATATCCGGGTGGACTCCAGAGGCTCGATCCCCCATTTGCATATGCCGAGCCTCCTTCCTCTTGACCTTTGTCCAGAGTGGAATGCCTCCCCGGCTCCGGGCACATGATCAGTGCATGCTCAGTCACGATATCAGTGCCTGCTCAGCCACGTGATCACTGACGGCACAGTCACGTGATCAGCGCCTCTCAGTCACGTGATCACCGTATGATAAACACGTGATCAGTGAACGACCAGCCACGTGATCACTGCATGCGCAGTCAGGTGGTCAGTTCCTGATCAGCCACCTGATCAGTGCGTGCACAGTCCCCTGATCAGCGCCTGTCAGTCACTGATCACTGCCTGATAAACACGTGATCAGTGCCCGAACAGCCACGTCATCAGTGCATGCGCAGTCACGTGATCAGTGCATGATAGCCACATGATCAGTGCGTGCACAGTCCCATGATCAGCGCCTGTCAGTCACTGATCATTGCCTGATAAACACGTGATCAGTGCATGATGAGCCATGTGATCAGTGCCCGATCAGCCACGTCATCAGTGCATGCGCAGTCACGTCATCAGTGCATGAGAGCCTCGTGATCAGTGCATGCTCAGTCACGTGATCTGGACTTGATCAGCCACGTGATCAGTGCCTGCAGAGTCACGTGATCAGGGCCTGCTGAGCTGCGTGATTCCTGCCGGCTCATCTGCTTGACAATTGCCAGCTGAGCTGCGTGATTCCTGCCTGGTCACGTGCTTGATTATTGCCAGTTGAGCAGCATGATTCGTCACTGCTGAGCTCCATGCTTATTGCCTACTGATTGCGTGGTTCGTGTCTGCTCAGCTCTTTGAGTATTGCCTCCTGAGGTCCCTGTTCGGTCGCCACCTGCCGGGGACCAGCCCCAACTGATCCAGGGTATTCGAAGGAGAGATGGCCTAGGCGACTCTTTATATGCTAATCAGAGATGTCAAGAATAATAGTATGAGGAGAGCTCAGTAGGAAAATTCGGTGGAGAAAAGAGACTGAGTAGCTTGGTTTACGCGGAAGACCAATCAAACTTCAAGACAAGAAGTTTGCACCACTTACGTAGGCCGCAGGCGCCCTCTCGAATAGCGAAAGGTGCCTCACCCTAGACACCTTCTCGAGTGGGTCTTAGCAGCCCACGCATAATTAGTAAGCGTGGTGGGTTCCGCGCTCCAGATGGAGACTCAGCTGGAAGTTAAAGGGAAGAATGACAAGGAACTTTATGAATTGGAGCTGTAAGTTAACTCTTTGACAGAGAGAGCGAGCTGGTGGTGGGGGACAGCCCCCAGTGAAATCAGAGGTGAGAGCACAAAGCAATACAGTAGGCAGACTCCGGTTTTTTTGGGGGGGAGATGCTCGAAAATATCCGGGTGGACTCCTGAGGCTCGATCCCGCATTTGCATATGCCGAGCCTCCTTCCTCATGACCTTTGTCCAGAGTGGAATGCCTCCCCGGCTCCCGGCACATGATCAGTGCATGCTCAGTCACGATATCAGTGCCTGCTCAGCCACGTGATCACTGACGGCACAGTCACGTGATCAGCGCCTCTCAGTCACGTGATCACCGTATGATAAACACGTGATCAGTGAACGACCAGCCACGTGATCACTGCATGTGGGGTTAGGTGGTCAGTTCCTGATCAGCCACCTGATCAGTGCGTGCACAGTCCCCTGATCAGCGCCTGTCAGTCACTGATCACTGCCTGATAAACACGTGATCAGTGCCTGAACAGCCACGTCATCAGTGCATACGCAGTCACGTGATCAGTGCATGATAGCCACGTGATCAGTGCGTGCACAGTCCCATGATCAGCACCTGTCAGTCACTGATCATTGCCTGATAAACACGTGATCAGTGCATGATGAGCCATGTGATCAGTGCCCGATCAGCCACGTCATCAGTGCATGCGCAGTCACGTCATCAGTGCATGAGAGCCACGTGATCAGTGCATGCTCAGTCACGTGATCTGGACTTGATCAGCCACGTGATCAGTGCCTGCAGAGTCACGTGATCAGGGCCTGCTGAGCTGCGTGATTCCTGCCGGCTCATCTGCTTGACAATTGCCAGCTGAGCTGCGTGATTCCTGCCTGGTCACGTGCTTGATTATTGCCAGTTGAGCAGCATGATTCGTCACTGCTGAGCTCCATGCTTATTTCCTGCTGATTGCGTGGTTCGTGTCTGCTCAGCTCTTTGAGTATTGCCTCCTGAGGTCCCTGTTCGGTCGCCACCTGCCGGGGACCAGCCCCAACTGATCCAGGGTATTCGAAGGAGAGATGGCCTAGGCGACTCTTTATATGCTAATCAGAGATGTCAAGAATGATAGTATGAGGAGAGCTCAGTAGGAAAATTCAGTGGAGAAAAGAGACTGAGTAGCTTGGTTTACGCGGAAGACCAATCAAACTTCAAGACAAGAATTTTGCACCACTTACATAGGCCGCAGGCGCCCTCTCAAATAGCGAAAGGTGCCTCACCCTAGACACCTTCTCGAGTGGGTCTTAGCAGCCCATGCATAATTAGTAAGCGTGGTGTGTTCCTCGCTCCAGATGGAGACTCAGTTGCAATTAAAGGGAAGAATGACAAGGAACTTTATGAATTGGAGCTGTAAGTTAACTCTTTGACAGAGAGAGCGAGATGGTGGTGGGGGACAGCCTCCAGTGAAATCAGAGGTGAGAGCACAAAGCAATACAGTAGGCAGACTCCGGTTTTTTTGGGGGAGATGCTCGAGAATATCCGGGTGGACTCCTGAGGCTCGATCCCGCATTTGCATATGCCGAGCCTCCTTCCTCATGACCTTTGTCCAGAGTGGAATGCCTCCCCGGCTCCCGGCACATGATCAGTGCATGCTCAGTCACGATATCAGTACCTGCTCAGCCACGTGATCACTGACGGCACAGTCACGTGATCAGCGCCTCTCAGTCACGTGATCACCGGATGATAAACACGTGATCAGTGAACGGCCAGCCATGTGATCACTGCATGCGCGGTCAGGTGGTCAGTTCCTGATCAGCCACCTGATCAGTGCGTGCACAGTCCCCTGATCAGCGCCTGTCAGTCACTGATCACTGCCTGATAAACACGTGATCAGTGCCCGAACAGCAACGTCATCAGTGCATGCGCAGTCACGTGATCAGTGCATGATAGCCACGTGATCAGTGCGTGCACAGTCCCATGATCAGCGCCTGTCAGTCACTGATCATTGCCTGATAAACACGTGATCAGTGCATGATGAGCCATGTGATCAGTGCCCGATCAGCCACGTCATCAGTGCATGCGCAGTCACGTCATCAGTGCATGAGAGCCACGTGATCAGTGCATGCTCAGTCACGTGATCTGGACTTGATCAGCCACGTGATCAGTGCCTGCAGAGTCACGTGGTCAGGGCCTGCTGAGCTGCGTGATTCCTGCCGGCTCATCTGCTTGACAATTTCCAGCTGAGCTGCGTGATTCCTGCCTGGTCACGTGCTTGATTATTGCCAGTTGAGCAGCATGATTCGTCACTGCTGAGCTCCATGCTTATTGCCTGCTGATTGCGTGGTTCGTGTCTGCTCAGCTCTTTGAGTATTGCCTCCTGAGGTCCCTGTTCGGTCGCCACCTGCCGGGGACCAGCCCCAACTGATCCAGGGTATTCGAAGGAGAGATGGCCTAGGCGACTCTTTATATGCTAATCAGAGATGTCAAGAATAATAATATGAGGAGAGCTCAGTAGGAAAATTCGGTGGAGAAAAGAGACTGAGTAGCTTGGTTTACGCGGAAGACCAATCAAACTTCAAGACAAGAAGTTTGCACCACTTACGTAGGCCGCAGGCGCCCTCTCGAATAGCGAAAGGTGCCTCACCCTAGACACCTTCTCGAGTGGGTCTTAGCAGCCCAGGCACAATTAGTAAGCGTGGTGGGTTCCGCGCTCCAGATGGAGACTCAGCTGGAAGTTAAAGGGAAGAATGACAAGGAACTTTATGAATTGGAGCTGTAAGTTAACTCTTTGACAGAGAGAGCGAGATGGTGGTGGGGGACAGCCCCCAGTGAAATCAGAGGTGAGAGCACAAAGCAATACAGTAGGCAGACTCCGGTTTTTTTGG
Organism: Bos javanicus; assembly: GCF_032452875.1. Lineage (NCBI taxonomy): Eukaryota > Metazoa > Chordata > Mammalia > Artiodactyla > Bovidae > Bos > Bos javanicus. Next base: position 42,289 of record NW_026893639.1, read on the forward strand.
GGGGGAGATGCTCGAGAATATCCGGGTGGACTCCTGAGGCTCGATCCCGCATTTGCGTATGCCGAGCCTCCTTCCTCATGACCTTTGTCCAGAGTGGAATGCCTCCCCGGCTCCCGGCACATGATCAGTGCATGCTCAGTCACGATATCAGTGCCTGCTCAGCCACGTGATCACTGACGGCACAGTCACGTGATCAGCGCCTCTCAGTCACGTGATCACCGGATGATAAACACGTGATCAGTGAACGACCAGCCACGTGATCACTGCATGCGCGGTCAGGTGGTCAGTTCCTGATCAGCCACCTGATCAGTGCGTGCAGAGTCCCCTGATCAGCGCCTGTCAGTCACTGATCACTGCCTGATAAACACGTGATCAGTGCCCGAACAGCCACGTCATCAGTGCATGCGCAGTCACGTGATCAGTGCATGATAGCCACGTGATCAGTGCGTGCACAGTCCCATGATCAGCGCCTGTCAGTCACTGATCACTGCCTGATAAACACGTGATCAGTGCCCGAACAGCCACGTCATCAGTGCATGTGCAGTCACGTGATCAGTGCATGATAACCACGTGATCAGTGCGTGCACAGTCCCATGATCAGCGCCTGTCAGTCACTGATCATTGCCTGATAAACACGTGATCAGTGCATGATGAGCCATGTGATCAGTGCCCGATCAGCCACGTCATCAGTGCATGCGTAGTCACGTCATCAGTGCATGATATCCACGTGATCAATGCAGGATAGCCACGTGATCACTTCATGATTAGTCACGTGATCTGTACATGATCAGTCACGTGATACATGAGTGATCAGCCACCGGATCAATGCGTGATGAGCCATGTGATCAGTGCAGGATCAATTACGTGATCAGTGCATGATCAGTCACGTGACCAGTACATGGTAGCTACGTGATCATTGGGTGATCAGCCACGTGATCAGTGCATGATAGCCACGTGATCAGTGCATGAGAGCCACGTGATCCGTGCATGAGAGCCACGTGATCAGTGCATGATCAGTCACGTGATACATGTGTGATCAGCCATGTGATCAGTGCATTATGAGCCACGTGATCAGTGCAGGATCAATTACGTGACCAGTGCATGATCAGTCACGTGACCAGTACATGGTAGCTACGTGATCATTGCATGATCAGCCATGTGAACCGTGCATGATAGCAACGAGATCAGTGCATCATCAGCCACGTGATCAGTGTATGATCAGTCACGTGATCACTGTATGATCAGCCACGTGATCAGTGCATGATCAATTACGTAATCAGTGCATGATACTCACGTGACCAGTACATGGTAGCTACGTGAACATTGCATGATCAGCCATGTGAACCGTGCATGATACCAACGAGATCAGTGCATGATCAGTCACGTGATCAGTGCATGATCAGTCACGTGATCAGTGCATGATCAGTCACGTGATCAGTGCATGATCTGTCACGTGATCAGTGTATGATCAGCCACGTGATCAGTGCATGATCAGCCACGTGATCAGTGCATTATCAGCCACATGATCGGTGCATGATCAATTACGTGATCAGTGCATGATCAGTAACGTGACCAGTACCTGGTAGCTACGTGATCATTGCCAGATCAGCCACGTGAGCAGTGCATGATAGCCACGTGATCAGTGCATGATCAGCCATGTGATCAGTGCATGATCAGTCACGTGATCAGTGCAAGGTCAGTCCCGTGATCAGTGCATGATCATTCACGTGATCAGTGCATGTGGAGTCATGTAGTCAATGCATGATAACGCCGTGATCAGTGCACGATCAGTCACGTGATGAGTGTATGATCAGCCAAGTGATCAGTGCAAGATAGCTACGTGAACAGTGCATGATCAGTCACATGATCAGTGCATGATCAGTCACGTGATAGGTGTTTGATCAGCCATGTGAACAGTGCATGCTCAGTCACGTGATCAGGGCCTGCTGAGATGCGTGATTACTGTCTGCTCATCTGCTCTAAAATTTCCAGCTGAGCTGCACGATTCCTACCTGTCATCTCCTTGACAATTGCCACCTGTGCTGCGTAATTCCTGCCTGCTCATCTACTTGATTATTTCCAGCTGAGCATCATGATTTCTCAGAGGTGATTTCCATGATTATAGCCTGCTGAATGATTCCTGCCTACTCAGCTCTATGTTCATTGCCTCCAGAGGCACATGATCAGTGTGTGACACCAAACATGATCAGCACATGATCAGTCACATGATCAATGCATGATAAGCCAGGTGATCCGTGCATGATCAATTATGTGATCAGTGCATGATCAGTCGTGTGACCAGTACATGGTAGCTGCGTGATCTTTGCATGATCAGCCACGTGAGCAGTGCATGATAGCCACGTGATCAGTGCATGTTCAGTCACGTGATCTGTGCATGGTCAGTCACGTGATCAGTGCATGATCAATTACCTGATCAGTGCATGATCAGTCACGTGACCAGTGCACGGTAGCTACGTGTTCATTGCATGATCAGCCACGTGATCAGTGCATGATAGCTACGTGATCAGTTCATGATAGCCACGTGATCAGTGCCTGCTCAGCCACGTGATCACTGACGGCATAGTCACGTGATCAGCGCCTCTCAGTCACGTGATCACCGTATGATAAACACGTGATCAGTGAACGGCCAGCCATGTGATCACTGCATGCGCAGTCAGGTGGTCAGTTCCTGATCAGCCACTTGATCAGTGCGTGCACAGTCCCCTGATCAGCGCCTGTCAGTCACTGATCACTGCCTGATAAACACGTGATCAGTGCCCGAACAGCCACGTCATCAGTGCATGCGCAGTCACGTGATCAGTGCATGATAGCCACGTGATCAGTGCGTGCACAGTCCCATGATCAGCGCCTGTCAGTCACTGATCATTGCCTGATAAACACGTGATCAGTGCATGATGAGCCATGTGATCAGTGCCCGATCAGCCACGTCATCAGTGCAAGCGCAGTCACGTCATCAGTGCATGAGAGCCACGTGATCAGTGCATGCTCAGTCACGTGATCTGGACTTGATCAGCCACGTGATCAGTGCCTGCAGAGTCACGTGATCAGGGCCTGCTGAGCTGCGTGATTCCTGCCGGCTCATTTGCTTGACAATTGCCAGCTGAGCTGCGTGATTCCTGCCTGGTCACGTGCTTGATTATTGCCAGTTGAGCAGCATGATTCGTCACTGCTGAGCTCCATGCTTATTGCCTGCTGATTGCGTGGTTCGTGTCTGCTCAGCTCTTTGAGTATTGCCTCCTGAGGTCCCTGTTCGGTCGCCACCTGCCGGGGACCAGCCCCAACTGATCCAGGGTATTCGAAGGAGAGATGGCCTAGGCGACTCTTTATATGCTAATCAGAGATGTCAAGAATAATAGTATGAGGAGAGCTCAGTAGCAAAATTCGGTGGAGAAAAGAGACTGAGTAGCTTGGTTTACGTGGAAGACCAATCAAATTTCAAGACAAGAAGTTTGCACCACTTACGTAGGCCGCAGGCGCCCTCTCGAATGGCGAAAGGTGCCTCACCCTAGACACCTTCTCGAGTGGGTCTTAGCAGCCCAGGCATAATTAGTAAGCGTGGTGGGTTCTGCGCTCCAGATGGAGACTCAGCTGGAAGTTAAAGGGAAGAATGACAAGGAACTTTATGAATTGGAGCTGTAAGTTAACTCTTTGACAGAGAGAGCGAGATGGTGGTGGGGGACAGCCCCCAGTGAAATCAGAGGTGAGAGCACAAAGCAATACAGTAGGCAGACTCCGGTTTTTTTGGGGGGAGATGCTCGAGAATATCCGGGTGGACTACTGAGGCTCGATCCCGCATTTGCATATGCCGAGCCTCCTTCCTCATGACCTTTGTCCAGAGTGGAATGCCTCCCCGGCTCCCGGCACATGATCAGTGCATGCTCAGTCACGATATCAGTGCCTGCTCAGCCACGTGATCACTGACGGCACAGTCACGTGATCAGCGCCTCTCAGTCACGTGATCACCGTATGATAAACACGTGATCAGTGAACGACCAGCCACGTGATCACTGCATGCGCGGTCAGGTGGTCAGTTCCTGATCAGCCACCTGATCAGTGCGTGCACAGTCCCCTGATCAGCGCCTGTCAGTCACTGATCACTGCTTGATAAACACGTGATAAGTGCACGAACAGCCACGTCATCAGTGCATGCGCAGTCACGTGATCAGTGCATGATAGCCACGTGATCAGTGCGTGCAGAGTCCCATGATCAGCGCCTGTCAGTCACTGATCATTGCCTGATAAACAGGTGATCAGTGCATGATGAGGCATGTGATCAGTTCCTGATCAGCCACGTCATCAGTGCATGATAGCCACGTGATCAGTGCATGCTCAGTCACGTTATCTGGACTTGATCAGCCACGTGATCAGTGCATGCTCAGTCACGTGATCAGGGCCTGCTGAGCTGCGTGATTCCTGCCGGCTCATCTGCATGACAATTGCCATCTGAGCTGCGTGATTCCTGTCGGCTCATCTGCTTGACAATTGCCAGCTGAGCTGCGTGATTCCTGCCTGGTCACGTGCTTGATTATTCCCAGTTGAGCACCATGATTCGTCACTGCTGAGCTCCATGCTTATTGCCTGCTGATTGCGTGGTTCGTGTCTGCTCAGCTCTTTGAGTATTGCCTCCTGAGGTCCCTGTTCGGTCGCCACCTGCCGGGGACCAGCCCCAACTGATCCAGGGTATTCGAAGGAGAGATGGCCTAGGCGACTCTTTATATGCTAATCAGAGATGTCAAGAATGATAGTATGAGGAGAGCTCAGTAGGAAAATTCGGTGGAGAAAAGAGACTGAGTAGCTTGGTTTACGCGGAAGACCAATCAAACTACAACACAAGAAGTTTGCTCCACTTACGTAGGCCGCAGGCGCCCTCTCGAATAGCGAAAGGTGCCTCACCCTAGACACCTTCTCGAGTGGGTCTTAGCAGCCCAGGCATAATTAGTAAGCGTGGTGTGTTCCTCGCTCCAGATGGAGACTCAGCTGGAAGTTAAAGGGAAGAATGACAAGGAACTTTATGAATTGGAGCTGTAAGTTAACTCTTTGACAGAGAGAGTGAGATGGTGGTGGGGGACAGCCCCCAGTGAAATCAGAGGTGAGAGCACAAAGCAATACAGTAGGCAGACTCCGGTTTTTCTGGGGGGGAGATGCTCGAGAATATCCGGGTGGACTCCTGAGGCTCGATCCCGCATTTGCGTATGCCGAGCCTCCTTCCTCATGACCTTTGTCCAGAGTGGAATGCCTCCCCGGCTCCCGGCACATGATCAGTGCATGCTCAGTCACGATATCAGTGCCTGCTCAGCCACGTGATCACTGACGGCACAGTCACGTGATCAGCGCCTCTCAGTCACGTGATCACCGTATGATAAACACGTGATCAGTGAACGGCCAGCCATGTGATCACTGCATGCGCGGTCAGGTGGTCAGTTCCTGATCAGCCACCTGATCAGTGCGTGCACAGTCCCCTGATCAGCGCCTGTCAGTCACTGATCACTGCCTGATAAACACGTGATCAGTGCACGAACAGCAACGTCATCAGTGCATGCGCAGTCACATGATCAGTGCATGATAGCCACGTGATCAGTGCGTGCACAGTCCCATGATCAGCGCCTGTCAGTCACTGATCATTGCCTGATAAACACGTGATCAGTGCATGATGAGCCATGTGATCAGTGCCCGATCAGCCACGTCATCAGTGCATGCGCAGTCACGTCATCAGTGCATGAGAGCCACGTGATCAGTGCATGCTCAGTCACGTGATCTGGACGTGATCAGCCATGTGATCATGGCCTGCAGAGTCACGTGATCAGGGCCTGCTGAGCTGCGTGATTCCTGCCGGCTCATCTGCATGACAATTGCCATCTGAGCTGCGTGATTCCTGTCGGCTCATCTGCTTGACAATTGCCAGCTGAGCTGCGTGATTCCTGCCTGGTCACGTGCTTGATTATTGCCAGTTGAGCAGCATGATTCGTCACTGCTGAGCTCCATGCTTATTGCCTGCTGATTGCGTGGTTCGTGTCTGCTCAGCTCTTTGAGTATTGCCTCCTGAGGTCCCTGTTCGGTCGCCACCTGCCGGGGACCAGCCCCAACTGATCCAGGGTATTCGAAGGAGAGATGGCCTAGGCGACTCTTTATATGCTAATCAGAGATGTCAAGAATGGTAGTATGAGGAGAGCTCAGTAGGAAAATTCAGTGGAGAAAAGAGACTGAGTAGCTTGGTTTACGCGGAAGACCAATCAAACTTCAAGACAAGAATTTTGCACCACTTACATAGGCCGCAGGCGCCCTCTCAAATAGCGAAAGGTGCCTCACCCTAGACACCTTCTAGAGTGGGTCTTAGCAGCCCATGCATAATTAGTAAGCGTGGTGTGTTCCTCGCTCCAGATGGAGACTCAGTTGCAATTAAAGGGAAGAATGACAAGGAACTTTATGAATTGGAGCTGTAAGTTAACTCTTTGACAGAGAGAGCGAGATGGTGGTGGGGGACAGCCCCCAGTGAAATCAGAGGTGAGAGCACAAAGCAATACAGTAGGCAGACTCCGGTTTTTTTTGGGGGGAGATGCTCGAGAATATCCGGGTGGACTCCTGAGGCTCGATCCCGCATTTGCGTATGCCGAGCCTCCTTCCTCATGACCTTTGTCCAGAGTGGAATGCCTCCCCGGCTCCCGGCACATGATCAGTGCATGCTCAGTCACGATATCAGTGCCTGCTCAGCCACGTGATCACTGACGGCACAGTCACGTGATCAGCGCCTCTCAGTCACGTGATCACCGGATGATAAACACGTGATCAGTGAACGGCCAGCCATGTGATCAATGCATGCGCGGTCAGGTGGTCAGTTCCTGATCAGCCACCTGATCAGTGCGTGCACAGTCCCCTGATCAGCGCCTGTCAGTCACTGATCACTGCCTGATAAACACGTGATCAGTGCATGATGAGCCATGTGATCAGTGCCCGATCAGCCACGTCATCAGTGCATGCGCAGTCACGTCATCAGTGCATGAGAGCCACGTGATCAGTGCATGCTCAGTCACGTGATCTGGACTTGATCAGCCACGTGATCAGTGCATGCTCAGTCACGTGATCAGGGCCTGCTGAGCTGCGTGATTCCTGCCGGCTCATCTGCATGACAATTGCCATCTGAGCTGCGTCATTCCTGTCGGCTCATCTGCTTGACAATTGCCAGCTGAGCTGCGTGATTCCTGCCTGGTCACGTGCTTGATTATTCCCAGTTGAGCACCATGATTCGTCACTGCTGAGCTCCATGCTTATTGCCTGCTGATTGCGTGGTTCGTGTCTGCTCAGCTCTTTGAGTATTGCCTCCTGAGGTCCCTGTTCGGTCGCCACCTGCCGGGGACCAGCCCCAACTGATCCAGGGTATTCGAAGGAGAGATGGCCTAGGCGACTCTTTATATGCTAATCAGAGATGTCAAGAATGATAGTATGAGGAGAGCTCAGTAGGAAAATTCGGTGGAGAAAAGAGACTGAGTAGCTTGGTTTACGCGGAAGACCAATCAAACTACAACACAAGAAGTTTGCTCCACTTACGTAGGCCGCAGGCGCCCTCTCGAATAGCGAAAGGTGCCTCACCCTAGACACCTTCTCGAGTGGGTCTTAGCAGCCCAGGCATAATTAGTAAGCGTGGTGTGTTCCTCGCTCCAGATGGAGACTCAGCTGGAAGTTAAAGGGAAGAATGACAAGGAACTTTATGAATTGGAGCTGTAAGTTAACTCTTTGACAGAGAGAGTGAGATGGTGGTGGGGGACAGCCCCCAGTGAAATCAGAGGTGAGAGCACAAAGCAATACAGTAGGCAGACTCCGGTTTTTCTGGGGGGGAGATGCTCGAGAATATCCGGGTGGACTCCTGAGGCTCGATCCCGCATTTGCGTATGCCGAGCCTCCTTCCTCATGACCTTTGTCCAGAGTGGAATGCCTCCCCGGCTCCCGGCACATGATCAGTGCATGCTCAGTCACGATATCAGTGCCTGCTCAGCCACGTGATCACTGACGGCACAGTCACGTGATCAGCGCCTCTCAGTCACGTGATCACCGGATGATAAACACGTGATCAGTGAACGGCCAGCCACGTGATCACTGCATGCGCAGTCAGGTGGTCAGTTCCTGATCAGCCACCTGATCAGTGCGTGCACAGTCCCCTGATCAGCGCCTGTCAGTCACTGATCACTGCCTGATAAACACGTGATCAGTGCCCGAACAGCCACGTCATCAGTGCATGCGCAGTCACGTGATCAGTGCATGATAGCCACGTGATCAGTGCGTGCACAGTCCCATGATCAGCGCCTGTCAGTCACTGATCACTGCCTGATAAACACGTGATCAGTGCCCGAACAGCCACGTCATCAGTGCATGTGCAGTCACGTGATCAGTGCATGATAGCCACGTGATCAGTGCGTGCAGAGTCCCATGATCAGCGCCTGTCAGTCACGTGATCACTGCCTGATAAACACGTGATCAGTGCCCGAACAGCCACGTCATCAGTGCATGTGCAGTCACGTGACCAGTACATGGTCGCTACGTGATCATTGGGTGATCAGCCACGTGATCAGTGCATGATAGCCACGTGATCAGTGCATGAGAGCCACGTGATCCGTGCATGAGAGCCACGTGATCAGTGCATGATCAGTCACGTGATACATGTGTGATCAGCCATGTGATCAGTGCATTATGAGCCACGTGATCAGTGCAGGATCAATTACGTGACCAGTGCATGATCAGTCACGTGACCAGTACATGGTAGCTACGTGACCATTGCATGATCAGCCATGTGAACCGTGCATGATAGCAACGAGATCAGTGCATCATCAGCCACGTGATCAGTGTATGATCAGTCACGTGATCACTGTATGATCAGCCACGTGATCAGTGCATGATCAATTACGTAATCAGTGCATGATACTCACGTGACCAGTACATGGTAGCTACGTGAACATTGCATGATCAGCCATGTGAACCGTGCATGATACCAACGAGATCAGTGCATGATCAGTCACGTGATCAGTGCATGATCAGTCACGTGATCAGTGCATGATCAGTCACGTGATCAGTGCATGATCTGTCACGTGATCAGTGTATGATCAGCCACGTGATCAGTGCATGATCAGCCACGTGATCAGTGCATTATCAGCCACATGATCAGTGCATGATCAATTACGTGATCAGTGCATGATCACTAACGTGACCAGTACATGGTAGCTACGTGATCATTGCCAGATCAGCCACGTGAGCAGTGCATGATAGCCACGTGATCAGTGCATGATCAGCCATGTGATCAGTGCATGATCAGTCACGTGATCAGTGCAAGGTCAGTCCCGTGATCAGTGCATGATCATTCACGTGATCAGTGCATGTGGAGTCATGTAGTCAATGCATGATAACGCCGTGATCAGTGCACGATCAGTCACGTGATGAGTGTATGATCAGCCAAGTGATCAGTGCAAGATAGCTACGTGAACAGTGCATGATCAGTCACATGATCAGTGCATGATCAGTCACGTGATAGGTGTTTGATCAGCCATGTGAACAGTGCATGCTCAGTCACGTGATCAGGGCCTGCTGAGATGCGTGATTACTGTCTGCTCATCTGCTCTAAAATTTCCAGCTGAGCTGCACGATTCCTACCTGTCATCTCCTTGACAATTGCCACCTGTGCTGCGTAATTCCTGCCTGCTCATCTACTTGATTATTTCCAGCTGAGCATCATGATTTCTCAGAGGTGATTTCCATGATTATAGCCTGCTGAATGATTCCTGCCTACTCAGCTCTATGTTCATTGCCTCCAGAGGCACATGATCAGTGTGTGACACCAAACATGATCAGCACATGATCAGTCACATGATCAATGCATGATAAGCCAGGTGATCCGTGCATGATCAATTATGTGATCAGTGCATGATCAGTCGTGTGACCAGTACATGGTAGCTGCGTGATCATTGCATGATCAGCCACGTGAGCAGTGCATGATAGCCACGTGATCAGTGCATGTTCAGTCACGTGATCTGTGCATGGTCAGTCACGTGATCAGTGCATGATCAATTACCTGATCAGTGCATGATCAGTCACGTGACCAGTGCACGGTAGCTACGTGATCATTGCATGATCAGCCACGTGATCAGTGCATGATAGCTACGTGATCAGTTCATGATAGCCACGTGATCAGTGCCTGCTCAGCCACGTGATCACTGACGGCACAGTCACGTGATCAGCGCCTCTCAGTCACGTGATCACCGTATGATAAACACGTGATCAGTGAACGACCAGCCACGTGATCACTGCATGCGCCGTCAGGTGGTCAGTTCCTGATCAGCCACCTGATCAGTGCGTGCACAGTCCCCTGATCAGCACCTGTCAGTCACTGATCACTGCCTGATAAACACGTGATCAGTGCCCAAACAGCCACGTCATCAGTACATGCGCAGTCACGTGATCAGTGCATGATAGCCACGTGATCAGTGCGTGCACAGTCCCATGATCAGCGCCTGTCAGTCACTGATCATTGCCTGATAAACACGTGATCAGTGCATGATGAGCCATGTGATCAGTGCCCGATCAGCCACGTCATCAGTGCATGCGCAGTCACGTCATCAGTGCATGAGAGCCACGTGATCAGTGCATGCTCAGTCACGTGATCTGGACTTGATCAGCCACGTGATCAGTGCCTGCAGAGTCACGTGATCAGGGCCTGCTGAGCTGCGTGATTCCTGCCGGCTCATCTGCTTGACAATTGCCAGCTGAGCTGCGTGATTCCTGCCTGGTCACGTGCTTGATTATTGCCAGTTGAGCAGCATGATTCGTCACTGCTGAGCTCCATGCTTATTGCCTGCTGATTGCGAGGTTCGTGTGTGCTCAGCTCTTTGAGTATTGCCTCCTGAGGTCCCTGTTCGGTCGCCACCTGCCGGGGACCAGCCCCAACTGATCCAGGGTATTCGAAGGAGAGATGGCCTAGGCGACTCTTTATATGCTAATCAGAGATGTCAAGAATAATAATATGAGGAGAGCTCAGTAGGAAAATTCGGTGGAGAAAAGAGACTGAGTAGCTTGGTTTACGCGGAAGACCAATCAAACTTCAAGACAAGAAGTTTGCACCACTTACGTAGGCCGCAGGCGCCCTCTCGAATAGCGAAAGGTGCCTCACCCTAGACACCTTCTCGAGTGGGTCTTAGCAGCCCAGGCACAATTAGTAAGCGTGGTGGGTTCCGCGCTCCAGATGGAGACTCAGCTGGAAGTTAAAAGGAAGAATGACAAGGAACTTTATGAATTGGAGCTGTAAGTTAACTCTTTGACAGAGAGAGCGAGATGGTGGTGGGGGACAGCCCCCAGTGAAATCAGAGGTGAGAGCACAAAGCAATACAGTAGGCAGACTCCGGTTTTTTTGGGGGAGATGCTCGAGAATATCCGGGTGGACTCCTGAGGCTCGATCCCGCATTTGCGTATGCCGAGCCTCCTTCCTCATGACCTTTGTCCAGAGTGGAATGCCTCCCCGGCTCCCGGCACATGATCAGTGCATGCTCAGTCACGATATCAGTGCCTGCTCAGCCACGTGATCACTGACGGCACAGTCACATGATCAGCGCCTCTCAGTCACATGATCACCGGATGATAAACACGTGATCAGTGAACGACCAGCCACGTGATCACTGCATGCGCGGTCAGGTGGTCAGTTCCTGATCAGCCACCTGATCAGTGCGTGCACAGTCCCCTGATCAGCACCTGTCAGTCACTGATCACTGCCTGATAAACACGTGATCAGTGACCGAACAGCCACGTCATCAGTGCATGCGCAGTCACGTGATCAGTGCATGATAGCCACGTGATCAGTGCGTGCACAGTCCCATGATCAGCGCCTGTCAGTCACTGATCATTGCCTGATAAACACGTGATCAGTGCATGATGAGCCATGTGATCAGTGCCTGATCAGCCACGTCATCAGTGCATGCGCAGTCACGTCATCAATGCATGATAGCCACGTGATCAGTGCATGCTCAGTCACGTGATCTGGACGTGATCAGCCACGTGATCAGGGCCTGCAGAGTCACGTGATCAGGGCCTGCTGAGCTGCGTGATTCCTGCCGGCTCATCTGCATGACAATTGCCATCTGAGCTGCGTGATTCCTGTCGGCTCATCTGCTTGACAATTGCCAGCTGAGCTGCGTGATTCCTGCCTGGTCACGTGCTTGATTATTGCCAGTTGAGCAGCATGATTCGTCACTGCTGAGCTCCATGCTTATTGCCTGCTGATTGCGTGGTTCGTGTCTGCTCAGCTCTTTGAGTATTGCCTCCTGAGGTCCCTGTTCGGTCGCCACCTGCCGGGGACCAGCCCCAACTGATCCAGGGTATTCGAAGGAGAGATGGCCTAGGCGACTCTTTATATGCTAATCAGAGATGTCAAGAATGATAGTATGAGGAGAGCTCAGTAGGAAAATTCAGTGGAGAAAAGAGACTGAGTAGCTTGGTTTACGCGGAAGACCAATCAAACTTCAAGACAAGAATTTTGCACCACTTACATAGGCCGCAGGCGCCCTCTCAAATAGCGAAAGGTGCCTCACCCTAGACACCTTCTCGAGTGGGTCTTAGCAGCCCATGCATAATTAGTAAGCGTGGTGTGTTCCTCGCTCCAGATGGAGACTCAGTTGCAATTAAAGGGAAGAATGACAAGGAACTTTATTAATTGGAGCTGTAAGTTAACTCTTTGACAGAGAGAGCGAGATGGTGGTGGGGGACAGCCCCCAGTGAAATCAGAGGTGAGAGCACAAAGCAATACAGTAGGCAGACTCCGGTTTTTGGGGGAGATGCTCGAGAATATCCGGGTGGACTCCTGAGGCTCGATCCCGCATTTGCGTATGCCGAGCCTCCTTCCTCATGACCTTTGTCCAGAGTGGAATGCCTCCCCGGCTCCCGGCACATGATCAGTGCATGCTCAGTCACGATATCAGTGCCTGCTCAGCCACGTGATCACTGACGGCACAGTCACGTGATCAGCGCCTCTCAGTCACGTGATCACCGGATGATAAACACGTGATCAGTGAACGGCCAGCCATGTGATCACTGCATGCGCGGTCAGGTGGTCAGTTCCTGATCAGCCACCTGATCAGTGCGTGCACAGTCCCCTGATCAGCGCCTGTCAGTCACTGATCACTGCCTGATAAACACGTGATCAGTGCCCGAACAGCAACGTCATCAGTGCATGCGCAGTCACGTGATCAGTGCATGATAGCCACGTGATCAGTGCGTGCACAGTCCCATGATCAGCGCCTGTCAGTCACTGATCATTGCCTGATAAACACGTGATCACTGCATGATGAGCCATGTGATCAGTGCCCGATCAGCCACGTCATCAGTGCATGCGCAGTCACGTCATCAGTGCATGAGAGCCACGTGATCAGTGCATGCTCAGTCACGTGATCTGGACTTGATCAGCCACGTGATCAGTGCCTGCAGAGTCACGTGATCAGGGCCTGCTGAGCTGCGTGATTCCTGCCGGCTCATCTGCTTGACAATTTCCAGCTGAGCTGCGTGATTCCTGCCTGGTCACGTGCTTGATTATTGCCAGTTGAGCAGCATGATTCGTCACTGCTGAGATCCATGCTTATTGCCTGCTGATTGCGTGGTTCGTGTCTGCTCAGCTCTTTGAGTATTGCCTCCTGAGGTCCCTGTTCGGTCGCCACCTGCCGGGGACCAGCCCCAACTGATCCAGGGTATTCGAAGGAGAGATGGCCTAGGCGACTCTTTATATGCTAATCAGAGATGTCAAGAATAATAATATGAGGAGAGCTCAGTAGGAAAATTCGGTGGAGAAAAGAGACTGAGTAGCTTGGTTTACGCGGAAGACCAATCAAACTTCAAGACAAGAAGTTTGCACCACTTACGTAGGCCGCAGGCGCCCTCTCGAATAGCGAAAGGTGCCTCACCCTAGACACCTTCTCGAGTGGGTCTTAGCAGCCCAGGCACAATTAGTAAGCGTGGTGGGTTCCGTGCTCCAGATGGAGACTCAGCTGGAAGTTAAAGGGAAGAATGACAAGGAACTTTATGAATTGGAGCTGTAAGTTAACTCTTTGACAGAGAGAGCGAGATGGTGGTGGGGGACAGCCCCCAGTGAAATCAGAGGTGAGAGCACAAAGCAATACAGTAGGCAGACTCCGGTTTTTTTGGGGGAGATGCTCGAGAATATCCGGGTGGACTCCTGAGGCTCGATCCCGCATTTGCGTATGCCGAGCCTCCTTCCTCATGACCTTTGTCCAGAGTGGAATGCCTCCCCGGCTCCCGGCACATGATCAGTGCATGCTCAGTCACGATATCAGTGCCTGCTCAGCCACGTGATCACTGACGGCACAGTCACATGATCAGCGCCTCTCAGTCACATGATCACCGGATGATAAACACGTGATCAGTGAACGACCAGCCACGTGATCACTGCATGCGCGGTCAGGTGGTCAGTTCCTGATCAGCCACCTGATCAGTGCGTGCACAGTCCCCTGATCAGCACCTGTCAGTCACTGATCACTGCCTGATAAACACGTGATCAGTGACCGAACAGCCACGTCATCAGTGCATGCGCAGTCACGTGATCAGTGCATGATAGCCACGTGATCAGTGCGTGCACAGTCCCATGATCAGCGCCTGTCAGTCACTGATCATTGCCTGATAAACACGTGATCAGTGCATGATGAGCCATGTGATCAGTGCCTGATCAGCCACGTCATCAGTGCATGCGCAGTCACGTCATCAATGCATGATAGCCACGTGATCAGTGCATGCTCAGTCACGTGATCTGGACGTGATCAGCCACGTGATCAGGGCCTGCAGAGTCACGTGATCAGGGCCTGCTGAGCTGCGTGATTCCTGCCGGCTCATCTGCATGACAATTGCCATCTGAGCTGCGTGATTCCTGTCGGCTCATCTGCTTGACAATTGCCAGCTGAGCTGCGTGATTCCTGCCTGGTCACGTGCTTGATTATTGCCAGTTGAGCAGCATGATTCGTCACTGCTGAGCTCCATGCTTATTGCCTGCTGATTGCGTGGTTCGTGTCTGCTCAGCTCTTTGAGTATTGCCTCCTGAGGTCCCTGTTCGGTCGCCACCTGCCGGGGACCAGCCCCAACTGATCCAGGGTATTCGAAGGAGAGATGGCCTAGGCGACTCTTTATATGCTAATCAGAGATGTCAAGAATGATAGTATGAGGAGAGCTCAGTAGGAAAATTCAGTGGAGAAAAGAGACTGAGTAGCTTGGTTTACGCGGAAGACCAATCAAACTTCAAGACAAGAATTTTGCACCACTTACATAGGCCGCAGGCGCCCTCTCAAATAGCGAAAGGTGCCTCACCCTAGACACCTTCTCGAGTGGGTCTTAGCAGCCCATGCATAATTAGTAAGCGTGGTGTGTTCCTCGCTCCAGATGGAGACTCAGTTGCAATTAAAGCGAAGAATGACAAGGAACTTTATGAATTGGAGCTGTAAGTTAACTCTTTGACAGAGAGAGCGAGATGGTGGTGGGGGACAGTCCCCAGTGAAATCAGAGGTGAGAGCACAAAGCAATACAGTAGGCAGACTCCGGTTTTTTTTGGGGGGAGATGCTCGAGAATATCCGGGTGGACTCCTGAGGCTCGATCCCGCATTTGCGTATGCCGAGCCTGATTCCTCATGACCTTTGTCCAGAGTGGAATGCCTCCCCGGCTCCCGGCACATGATCAGTGCATGCTCAGTCACGATATCAGTGCCTGCTCAGCCACGTGATCACTGACGGCACAGTCACGTGATCAGCGCCTCTCAGTCACGTGATCACCGGATGATAAACACGTGATCAGTGAACGGCCAGCCATGTGATCACTGCATGCGCGGTCAGGTGGTCAGTTCCTGATCAGCCACCTGATCAGTGCGTGCACAGTCCCCTGATCAGCGCCTGTCAGTCACTGATCACTGCCTGATAAACACGTGATCAGTGCCCGAACAGCAACGTCATCAGTGCATGCGCAGTCACGTGATCAGTGCATGATAGCCACGTGATCAGTGCGTGCACAGTCCCATGATCAGCGCCTGTCAGTCACTGATCATTGCCTGATAAACACGTGATCACTGCATGATGAGCCATGTGATCAGTGCCCGATCAGCCACGTCATCAGTGCATGCGCAGTCACGTCATCAGTGCATGAGAGCCACGTGATCAGTGCATGCTCAGTCACGTGATCTGGACTTGATCAGCCACGTGATCAGTGCCTGCAGAGTCACGTGATCAGGGCCTGCTGAGCTGCGTGATTCCTGCCGGCTCATCTGCTTGACAATTTCCAGCTGAGCTGCGTGATTCCTGCCTGGTCACGTGCTTGATTATTGCCAGTTGAGCAGCATGATTCGTCACTGCTGAGATCCATGCTTATTGCCTGCTGATTGCGTGGTTCGTGTCTGCTCAGCTCTTTGAGTATTGCCTCCTGAGGTCCCTGTTCGGTCGCCACCTGCCGGGGACCAGCCCCAACTGATCCAGGGTATTCGAAGGAGAGATGGCCTAGGCGACTCTTTATATGCTAATCAGAGATGTCAAGAATAATAATATGAGGAGAGCTCAGTAGGAAAATTCGGTGGAGAAAAGAGACTGAGTAGCTTGGTTTACGCGGAAGACCAATCAAACTTCAAGACAAGAAGTTTGCACCACTTACGTAGGCCGCAGGCGCCCTCTCGAATAGCGAAAGGTGCCTCACCCTAGACACCTTCTCGAGTGGGTCTTAGCAGCCCAGGCACAATTAGTAAGCGTGGTGGGTTCCGTGCTCCAGATGGAGACTCAGCTGGAAGTTAAAGGGAAGAATGACAAGGAACTTTATGAATTGGAGCTGTAAGTTAACTCTTTGACAGAGAGAGCGAGATGGTGGTGGGGGACAGCCCCCAGTGAAATCAGAGGTGAGAGCACAAAGCAATACAGTAGGCAGACTCCGGTTTTTTTGGGGGGAGATGCTCGAGAATATCCGGGTGGACTCCTGAGGCTCGATCCCGCATTTGCGTATGCCGAGCCTCCTTCCTCATGACCTTTGTCCAGAGTGGAATGCCTCCCCGGCTCCCGGCACATGATCAGTGCATGCTCAGTCACGATATCAGTGCCTGCTCAGCCACGTGATCACTGACGGCACAGTCACGTGATCAGCGCCTCTCAGTCACGTGATCACCGGATGATAAACACGTGATCAGTGAACGACCAGCCACGTGATCACTGCATGCGCGGTCAGGTGGTCAGTTCCTGATCAGCCACCTGATCAGTGCGTGCACAGTCCCCTGATCAGCGCCTGTCAGTCACTGATCACTGCCTGATAAACACGTGATCAGTGCCCGAACAGCCACGTCATCAGTGCATGCGCAGTCACGTGATCAGTGCATGATAGCCACGTGATCAGTGCGTGCACAGTCCCATGATCAGCGCCTGTCAGTCACTGATCACTGCCTGATAAACACGTGATCAGTGCCCGAACAGCCACGTCATCAGTGCATGTGCAGTCACGTGATCAGTGCATGATAGCCACGTGATCAGTGCGTGCACAGTCCCATGATCAGCGCCTGTCAGTCACTGATCATTGCCTGATAAACACGTGATCAGTGCATGATGAGCCATGTGATCAGTGCCCGATCAGCCACGTCATCAGTGCATGCGCAGTCACGTCATCAGTGCATGATATCCACGTGATCAGTGCAGGATAGCCACGTGATCACTTCATGATTAGTCACGTGATCTGTACATGATCAGTCACGTGATACATGAGTGATCAGCCACCGGATCAGTGCGTGATGAGCCATGTGATCAGTGCAGGATCAATTACGTGATCAGTGCATGATCAGTCACGTGACCAGTACATGGTAGCTACGTGATCATTGGGTGATCAGCCACGTGATCAGTGCATGATAGCCACGTGATCAGTGCATGAGAGCCACGTGATCCGTGCATGAGAGCCACGTGATCAGTGCATGATCAGTCACGTGATACATGTGTGATCAGCCATGTGATCAGTGCATTATGAGCCACGTGATCAGTGCAGGATCAATTACGTGACCAGTGCATGATCAGTCACGTGACCAGTACATGGTAGCTACGTGATCATTGCATGATCAGCCATGTGAACCGTGCATGATAGCAACGAGATCAGTGCATCATCAGCCACGTGATCAGTGTATGATCAGTCACGTGATCACTGTATGATCAGCCACGTGATCAGTGCATGATCAATTACGTAATCAGTGCATGATACTCACGTGACCAGTACATGGTAGCTACGTGAACATTGCATGATCAGCCATGTGAACCGTGCATGATACCAACGAGATCAGTGCATGATCAGTCACGTGATCAGTGCATGATCAGTCACGTGATCAGTGCATGATCAGTCACGTGATCAGTGCATGATCTGTCACGTGATCAGTGTATGATCAGCCACGTGATCAGTGCATGATCAGCCACGTGATCAGTGCATTATCAGCCACATGATCGGTGCATGATCAATTACGTGATCAGTGCATGATCAGTAACGTGACCAGTACCTGGTAGCTACGTGATCATTGCCAGATCAGCCACGTGAGCAGTGCATGATAGCCACGTGATCAGTGCATGATCAGCCATGTGATCAGTGCATGATCAGTCACGTGATCAGTGCAAGGTCAGTCCCGTGATCAGTGCATGATCATTCACGTGATCAGTGCATGTGGAGTTATGTAGTCAATGCATGATAACGCCGTGATCAGTGCACGATCAGTCACGTGATGAGTGTATGATCAGCCAAGTGATCAGTGCAAGATAGCTACGTGAACAGTGCATGATCAGTCACATGATCAGTGCATGATCAGTCACGTGATAGGTGTTTGATCAGCCATGTGAACAGTGCATGCTCAGTCACGTGATCAGGGCCTGCTGAGATGCGTGATTACTGTCTGCTCATCTGCTCTAAAATTTCCAGCTGAGCTGCACGATTCCTACCTGTCATCTCCTTGACAATTGCCACCTGTGCTGCGTAATTCCTGCCTGCTCATCTACTTGATTATTTCCAGCTGAGCATCATGATTTCTCAGAGGTGATTTCCATGATTATAGCCTGCTGAATGATTCCTGCCTACTCAGCTCTATGTTCATTGCCTCCAGAGGCACATGATCAGTGTGTGACACCAAACATGATCAGCACATGATCAGTCACATGATCAATGCATGATAAGCCAGGTGATCCGTGCATGATCAATTATGTGATCAGTGCATGATCAGTCGTGTGACCAGTACATGGTAGCTGCGTGATCATTGCATGATCAGCCACGTGAGCAGTGCATGATAGCCACGTGATCAGTGCATGTTCAGTCACGTGATCTGTGCATGGTCAGTCACGTGATCAGTGCATGATCAATTACCTGATCAGTGCATGATCAGTCACGTGACCAGTGCACGGTAGCTACGTGATCATTGCATGATCAGCCACGTGATCAGTGCATGATAGCTACGTGATCAGTTCATGATAGCCACGTGATCAGTGCCTGCTCAGCCACGTGATCACTGACGGCATAGTCACGTGATCAGCGCCTCTCAGTCACGTGATCACCGTATGATAAACACGTGATCAGTGAACGGCCAGCCATGTGATCACTGCATGCGCAGTCAGGTGGTCAGTTCCTGATCAGCCACTTGATCAGTGCGTGCACAGTCCCCTGATCAGCGCCTGTCAGTCACTGATCACTGCCTGATAAACACGTGATCAGTGCCCGAACAGCCACGTCATCAGTGCATGCGCAGTCACGTGATCAGTGCATGATAGCCACGTGATCAGTGCGTGCACAGTCCCATGATCAGCGCCTGTCAGTCACTGATCATTGCCTGATAAACACGTGATCAGTGCATGATGAGCCATGTGATCAGTGCCCGCTCAGCCACGTCATCAGTGCATGCGCAGTCACGTCATCAGTGCATGAGAGCCACGTGATCAGTGCATGCTCAGTCACGTGATCTGGACTTGATCAGCCACGTGATCAGTGCCTGCAGAGTCACGTGATCAGGGCCTGCTGAGCTGCGTGATTCCTGCCGGCTCATCTGCTTGACAATTGCCAGCTGAGCTGCGTGATTCCTGCCTGGTCACGTGCTTGATTATTGCCAGTTGAGCAGCATGATTCGTCACTGCTGAGCTCCATGCTTATTGCCTGCTGATTGCGTGGTTCGTGTCTGCTCAGCTCTTTGAGTATTGCCTCCTGAGGTCCCTGTTCGGTCGCCACCTGCCGGGGACCAGCCCCAACTGATCCAGGGTATTCGAAGGAGAGATGGCCTAGGCGACTATTTATATGCTAATCAGAGATGTCAAGAATAATAGTATGAGGAGAGCTCAGTAGGAAAATTCGGTGGAGAAAAGAGACTGAGTAGCTTGGTTTACGCGGAAGACCAATCAAACTTCAAGACAAGAAGTTTGCACCACTTACGTAGGCCGCAGGCGCCCTCTCGAATGGCGAAAGGTGCCTCACCCTAGACACCTTCTCGAGTGGGTCTTAGCAGCCCAGGCATAATTAGTAAGCGTGGTGGGTTCCGCGCTCCAGATGGAGACTCAGCTGGAAGTTAAAGGGAAGAATGACAAGGAACTTTATGAATTGGAGCTGTAAGTTAACTCTTTGACAGAGAGAGCGAGATGGTGGTGGGGGACAGCCCCCAGTGAAATCAGAGGTGAGAGCACAAAGCAATACAGTAGGCAGACTCCGGTTTTTTTGGGGGGAGATGCTCGAGAATATCCGGGTGGACTCCTGAGGCTCGATCCCGCATTTGCATATGCCGAGCCTCCTTCCTCATGACCTTTGTCCAGAGTGGAATGCCTCCCCGGCTCCCGGCACATGATCAGTGCATGCTCAGTCACGATATCAGTGCCTGCTCAGCCACGTGATCACTGACGGCACAGTCACGTGATCAGCGCCTCTCAGTCACGTGATCACCGTATGATAAACACGTGATCAGTGAACGACCAGCCACGTGATCACTGCATGCGCGGTCAGGTGGTCTGTTTCTGATCAGCCACCTGATCAGTGCGTGCACAGTCCCCTGATCAGCGCCTGTCAGTCACTGATCACTGCTTGATAAACACGTGATCAGTGCACGAACAGCCACGTCATCAGTGCATGCGCAGTCACGTGATCAGTGCATGATAGCCACGTGATCAGTGCGTGCAGAGTCCCATGATCAGCGCCTGTCAGTCACTGATCATTGCCTGATAAACACGTGATCAGTGCATGATGAGGCATGTGATCAGTTCCTGATCAGCCACGTCATCAGTGCATGATAGCCACGTGATCAGTGCATGCTCAGTCACGTTATCTGGACTTGATCAGCCACGTGATCAGTGCATGCTCAGTCACGTGATCAGGGCCTGCTGAGCTGCGTGATTCCTGCCGGCTCATCTGCATGACAATTGCCATCTGAGCTGCGTGATTCCTGTCGGCTCATCTGCTTGACAATTGCCAGCTGAGCTGCGTGATTCCTGCCTGGTCACGTGCTTGATTATTCCCAGTTGAGCACCATGATTCGTCACTGCTGAGCTCCATGCTTATTGCCTGCTGATTGCGTGGTTCGTGTCTGCTCAGCTCTTTGAGTATTGCCTCCTGAGGTCCCTGTTCGGTCGCCACCTGCCGGGGACCAGCCCCAACTGATCCAGGGTATTCGAAGGAGAGATGGCCTAGGCGACTCTTTATATGCTAAGCAGAGATGTCAAGAATGATAGTATGAGGAGAGCTCAGTAGGAAAATTCGGTGGAGAAAAGAGACTGAGTAGCTTGGTTTACGCGGAAGACCAATCAAACTACAACACAAGAAGTTTGCTCCACTTACGTAGGCCGCAGGCGCCCTCTCGAATAGCGAAAGGTGCCTCACCCTAGACACCTTCTCGAGTGGGTCTTAGCAG
This sequence comes from Bos javanicus, assembly GCF_032452875.1. Taxonomy (NCBI): domain Eukaryota; kingdom Metazoa; phylum Chordata; class Mammalia; order Artiodactyla; family Bovidae; genus Bos; species Bos javanicus. The sequence goes on from NW_026893639.1 coordinate 64,191, forward strand.
CCCAGGCATAATTAGTAAGCGTGGTGTGTTCCTCGCTCCAGATGGAGACTCAGCTGGAAGTTAAAGGGAAGAATGACAAGGAACTTTATGAATTGGAGCTGTAAGTTAACTCTTTGACAGAGAGAGTGAGATGGTGGTGGGGGACAGCCCCCAGTGAAATCAGAGGTGAGAGCACAAAGCAATACAGTAGGCAGACTCCGGTTTTTCTGGGGGGGAGATGCTCGAGAATATCCGGGTGGACTCCTGAGGCTCGATCCCGCATTTGCGTATGCCGAGCCTCCTTCCTCATGACCTTTGTCCAGAGTGGAATGCCTCCCCGGCTCCCGGCACATGATCAGTGCATGCTCAGTCACGATATCAGTGCCTGCTCAGCCACGTGATCACTGACGGCACAGTCACGTGATCAGCGCCTCTCAGTCACGTGATCACCGTATGATAAACAGGTTATCAGTGAACAGCCAGCCATGTGATCACTGCATTTGCGGTCAGGTGGTCAGTTCCTGATCAGCCACCTGATCAGTGCGTGCACAGTCCCCTGATCAGCGCCTGTCAGTCACTGATCACTGCCTGATAAACACGTGATCAGTGCCCGAACAGCCACGTCATCAGTGCATGCGCAGTCACGTGATCAGTGCATGACAGCCACGTGATCAGTGCGTGCACAGTCCCATGATCAGCGCCTGTCAGTCACTGATCATTGCCTGATAAACACGTGATCAGTGCATGATGAGCCATGTGATCAGTGCCCGATCAGCCACGTCATCAGTGCATGCGCAGCCACGTCATCAGTGCATGATAGCCACGTGATCAGTGCATGCTCAGTCACGTGATCAGGACTTGATCAGCCACGTGATCAGTGCCTGCAGAGTCACGTGATCAGGGCCTGCTGAGCTGCGTGATTCCTGCCGGCTCATCTGCTTGAAAATTGCCAGCTGAGCTGTGTGATTCCTGTCGGCTCATCTGCTTGACAATTGCCAGCTGAGCTGCGTGATTCCTGCCTGGTCACGTGCTTGATTATTGCCAGTTGAGCAGCATGATTCGTCACTGCTGAGCTCCATGCTTATTGCCTGCTGATTGCGTGGTTCGTGTCTGCTCAGCTCTTTGAGTATTGCCTCCTGAGGTCCCTGTTCGGTCGCCACCTGCCGGGGACCAGCCCCAACTGATCCAGGGTATTCGAAGGAGAGATGGCCCAGGCGACTATTTATATGCTAATCAGAGATGTCAAGAATAATAGTATGAGGAGAGCTCAGTAGGAAAATTCGGTGGAGAAAAAGACTGAGTAGCTTGGTTTACGCGGAAGACCAATCAAACTTCAAGACAAGAAGTTTGCACCACTTACGTAGGCCGCAGGCGCCCTCTCGAATAGCGAAAGGTGCCTCACCCTAGACACCTTCTCGAGTGGGTCTTAGCAGCCCATGCATAATTAGTAAGCGTGGTGGGTTCCGCGCTCCAGATGGAGACTCAGCTGGAAGTTAAAGGGAAGAATGACAAGGAACTTTATGAATTGGAGCTGTAAGTTAACTCTTTGACAGAGAGAGCGAGATGGTGGTGGGGGACAGCCCCCAGTGAAATCAGAGGTGAGAGCACAAAGCAATACAGTAGGCAGACTCCGGTTTTTCTGGGGGGGAGATGCTCGAATATATCCGGGTGGACTCCAGAGGCTCGATCCCGCATTTGCGTATGCCGAGCCTCCTTCCTCATGACCTTTGTCCAGAGTGGAATGCCTCCCCGGCTCCCGGCACATGATCAGTGCATGCTCAGTCACGATATCAGTGCCTGCTCAGCCACGTGATAATTGACGGCACAGTCACGTGATCAGCGCCTCTCAGTCACGTGATCACCGTATGATAAACACGTGATCAGTGAACGACCAGCCACGTGATCACTGCATGCGCAGTCAGGTGGTCAGTTCCTGATCAGCCACCTGATCAGTGCGTGCACAGTCCCGTGATCAGCGCCTGTCAGTCACTGATCACTGCCTGATAAACACGTGATCAGTGCCCGAACAGCCACGTCATCAGTGCATGCGCAGTCACGTGATCAGTGCATGATAGCCACGTGATCAGTGCGTGCACAATCCCATGATCAGTGCCTGTCAGTCACTGATCATTGCCTGATAAACACATGATCAGTGCATGATGAGCCATGTGATCAGTGCCCGATCAGCCACGTCATCAGTGCATTAGAGCCACGTGATCAGTGCATGCTCAGTCACGTGATCTGGACTTGATCAGCCACGTGATCAGTGCCTGCAGAGTCACGTGATCAGGGCCTGCAGAGCTGCATGATTCCTGCCGGCTCATCTGCTTGACAATTGCCAGCTGAGCTGCGTGATTCCTGCCTGGTCACGTGCTTGATTATTGCCAGTTGAGCAGCATGATTCGTCACTGCTGAGCTCCATGCTTATTGCCTGCTGATTGCGTGGTTCGTGTCTGCTCAGCTCTTTGAGTATTGCCTCCTGAGGTCCCTGTTCGGTCGCCACCTGCCAGGGAGCAGCCCCAACTGATCCAGGGTATTCGAAGGAGAGATGGCCTGGCGACTCTTTATATGCTAACCAGAGATGTCAAGAATAATAGTATGAGGAGAGCTCAGTAGGAAAATTCGGTGGAGAAAAGAGACTGAGTAGCTTGGTTTACGCGGAAGACCAATCAAACTTCAAGACAAGAAGTTTGCACCACTTACGTAGGCCGCAGGCGCCCTCTCGAATAGCGAAAGGTGCCTCACCCTAGACACCTTCTCGAGTGGGTCTTAGCAGCCCAGGCATAATTAGTAAGCGTGGTGGGTTCTGCGCTCCAGATGGAGACTCAGCTGGAAGTTAAAGGGAAGAATGACAAGGAACTTTATGAATTGGAGCTGTAAGTTAACTCTTTGACAGAGAGAGCGAGATGGTGGTGGGGGACAGCCCCCAGTGAAATCAGAGGTGAGAGCACAAAGCAATACAGTAGGCAGACTCCGGTTTTTTTGGGGGGAGATGCTCGAGAATATCCGGGTGGACTCCTGAGGCTCGATCCCGCATTTGCATATGCCGAGCCTCCTTCCTCATGACCTTTGTCCAGAGTGGAATGCCTCCCCGGCTCCCGGCACATGATCAGTGCATGCTCAGTCACGATATCAGTGCCTGCTCAGCCACGTGATCACTGACGGCACAGTCACGTGATCAGCGCCTCTCAGTCACGTGATCACCGTATGATAAACACGTGATCAGTGAACGACCAGCCACGTGATCACTGCATGCGCAGTCAGGTGGTCAGTTCCTGATCAGCCACCTGATCAGTGCGTGCACAGTCCCCTGATCAGCGCCTGTCAGTCACTGATCACTGCCTGATAAACACGTGATCAGTGCCCGAACAGCCACGTCATCAGTGCATGCGCAGTCACGTGATCAGTGCATGATAGCCACGTGATCAGTGCGTGCACAGTCCCATGATCAGCGCCTTTCAGTCACTGATCATTGCCTGATAAACACGTGATCAGTGCATGATGAGCCATGTGATCAGTGCCCGATCAGCCACGTCATCAGTGCATGCGCAGTCACGTCATCAGTGCATGAGAGCCACGTGATCAGTGCATGCTGAGTCACGTGATCTGGACTTGATCAGCCACGTGATCAGTGCCTGCAGAGTCACGTGATCAGGGCCTGCTGAGCTGCGTGATTCCTGCCGGCTCATCTGCTTGACAATTGCCAGCTGAGCTGCGTGATTCCTGCCTGGTCACGTGCTTAATTATTGCCAGTTGAGCAGCATGATTCGTCACTGCTGAGCTCCATGCTTATTGCCTGCTGATTGCGTGGTTCGTGTCTGCTCAGCTCTTTGAGTATTGCCTCCAGACGTCCCTGTTCGGTCGCCAACTGCCGGGGACCAGCCCCAACTGATCCAGGGTATTCGAAGGAGAGATGGCCTAGGCGACTCTTTATATGCTAATCAGAGATGTCAAGAATAATAGTATGAGGAGAGCTCAGTAGGAAAATTCAGTGGAGAAAAGAGACTGAGTAGCTTGGTTTACGCGGAAGACCAATCAAACTTCAAGACAAGAAGTTTGCACCACTTACGTAGGCCGCAGGCGCCCCTCAAATAGCGAAAGGTGCCTCACCCTAGACACCTTCTCGAGTGGGTCTTAGCAGCCCAGGCATAATTAGTAAGCGTGGTGGGTTCCGCGCTCCAGATGGAGACTCAGCTGGAAGTTAAAGGGAAGAATGACAAGGAACTTTATGAATTGGAGCTGTAAGTTAACTCTTTGACAGAGAGAGCGAGATGGTGGTGGGGGACAGCCCCCAGTGAAATCAGAGGTGAGAGCACAAAGAAATAGAGTAGGCAGACTCCGGTTTTTTTGGGGGGGAGATGCTCGAGAATATCCGGGTGGACTCCTGAGGCTCGATCCCGCATTTGCATATGCCGAGCCTCCTTCCTCATGACCTTTGTCCAGAGTGGAATGCCTCCCCGGCTCCCGGCACATGATCAGTGCATGCTCAGTCACGATATCAGTGCCTACTCAGCCACGTGATCACTGACGGCACAGTCACGTGATCAGCGCCTCTCAGTCACGTGATCACCGTATGATAAACACGTGATCAGTGAACGACCAGCCACGTGATCACTGCATGGGCGGTCAGGTGGTCAGTTCCTGATCAGCCACCTGATCAGTGCGTGCACAGTCCCCTGATCAGCGCCTGTCAGTCACTGATCACTGCCTGATAAACACGTGATCAGTGCCCGAACAGCCACGTCATCAGTGCATGCGCAGTCACGTGATCAGTGCATGATAGCCACGTGATCAGTGCGTGCACAGTCCCATGATCAGCGCCTGTCAGTCACTGATCATTGCCTGATAAACACGTGATCAGTGCATGAGAGCCACGTGATCAGTGCATGCTCAGTCACGTGATCTGGACTTGATCAGCCACGTGATCAGTGCCTGCAGAGTCACGTGATCAGGGCCTGCTGAGCTGCGTGATTCCTGCCGGCTCATCTGCTTGACAATTGCCAGCTGAGCTGCGTGATTCCTGCCTGGTCACGTGCTTGATTATTGCCAGTTGAGCAGCATGATTCGTCACTGCTGAGCTCCATGCTTATTGCCTGCTGATTGCGTGGTTCGTGTCTGCTCAGCTCTTTGAGTATTGCCTCCTGAGGTCCCTGTTCGGTCGCCACCTGCCGGGGACCAGCCCCAACTGATCCAGGGTATTCGAAGGAGAGATGGCCTAGGCGACTCTTTATATGCTAATCAGAGATGTCAAGAATAATAGTATGAGGAGAGCTCAGTAGGAAAATTCGGTGGAGAAAAGCGACTGAGTAGCTTGGTTTACGCGGAAGACCAATCAAACTTCAAGACAAGAAGTTTGCACCACTTACGTAGGCCGCAGGTGCCCTCTCGAATAGCGAAAGGTGCCTCACCCTAGACACCTTCTCGAGTGGGTCTTAGCAGCCCAGGCATAATTAGTAAGCGTGGTGGGTTCCGCGCTCCAGATGGAGACTCAGCTGGAAGTTAAAGGGAAGAATGACAAGGAACTTTATGAATTGGAGCTGTAAGTTAACTCTTTGACAGAGAGAGTGAGATGGTGGTGGGGGACAGCCCCCAGTGAAATCAGAGGTGAGAGCACAAAGCAATACAGTAGGCAGACTCCGGTTTTTTTTGGGGGGAGATGCTCGAGAATATCCGGGTGGACTCCTGAGGCTCGATCCCGCATTTGCGTATGCCGAGCCTCCTTCCTCATGACCTTTGTCCAGAGTGGAATGCCTCCCCGGCTCCCGGCACATGATCAGTGCATGCTCAGTCACGATATCAGTGCCTGCTCAGCCACGTGATCACCGTATGATAAACACGTGATCAGTGAACGACCAGCCACGTGATCACTGCATGCGCGGTCAGGTGGTCAGTTCCTGATCAGCCACCTGATCAGTGCGTGCACAGTCCCCTGATCAGCGCCTGTCAGTCACTGATCACTGCCTGATAAACACGTGATCAGTGCCCGAACAGCCACGTCATCAGTGCATGCGCAGTCACGTGATCAGTGCATGATAGCCACGTGATCAGTGCGTGCACAGTCCCATGATCAGCGCCTGTCAGTCACTGATCACTGCCTGATAAACACGTGATCAGTGCCCGAACAGCCACGTCATCAGTGCATGTGCAGTCACGTGATCAGTGCATGATAGCCACCTGATCAGTGCGTGCACAGTCCCATGATCAGCGCCTGTCAGTCACTGATCATTGCCTGATAAACACGTGATCAGTGCATGATGAGCCATGTGATCAGTGCCCGATCAGCCACGTCATCAGTGCATGCGCAGTCACGTCATCAGTGCATGATATCCACGTGATCAGTGCAGGATAGCCACGTGATCACTTCATGATTAGTCACGTGATCTGTACATGATCAGTCACGTGATACATGTGTGATCAGCCACCGGATCAGTGCGTGATGAGCCATGTGATCAGTGCAGGATCAATTACGTGATCAGTGCATGATCAGTCACGTGACCAGTACATGGTAGCTACGTGATCATTGGGTGATCAGCCACGTGATCAGTGCATGATAGCCACGTGATCAGTGCATGAGAGCCACGTGATCCGTGCATGAGAGCCACGTGATCAGTGCATGATCAGTCACGTGATACATGTGTGATCAGCCATGTGATCAGTGCATTATGAGCCACGTGATCAGTGCAGGATCAATTACGTGACCAGTGCATGATCAGTCACGTGACCAGTACATGGTAGCTACGTGATCATTGCATGATCAGCCATGTGAACCGTGCATGATAGCAATGAGATCACTGCATCATCAGCCACGTGATCAGTGTATGATCAGTCACGTGATCACTGTATGATCAGCCACGTGATCAGTGCATGATCAATTACGTAATCAGTGCATGATACTCACGTGACCAGTACATGGTAGCTACGTGAACATTGCATGATCAGCCATGTGAACCGTGCATGATACCAACGAGATCAGTGCATGATCAGTCACGTGATCAGTGCATGATCAGTCACGTGAACAGTGCATGATAAGTCACTTGATCAGTGTATGATCAATTACGTGATCAGTGCATGATCACTCACGTGACCAGTACACGGTAGCTACGTGATCATTGCATGATCAGCCACGTGAGCAGTGCATGATAGCCGCGTGATCACTGCATGATCTGTCACATGATCAGTGTATGTTTATCCACGTGATCAGTGCATGGGCAGTCAGGTGATCAGTGCATGATACAGACGTAATCAGTGCACGATCAGTCTCGGGACCAGTGTATGATCAACCACGTGATCAGTGCACGATAGCCAGGTAATGAGTGCATGATAGCCAGATGATCAGTGCATTATCAGTCACGTGATCAGTGTATGATCAGCCAAGTAATCAGTGCATGATAGGCAACTGATCAGTGTATGATCAGCCACGTGATCAGTGCATGATCAGCCAAATGATCAGTGCATGATCAATTATGTGATCAGTGCATGATCAGCCACGTGATCAGTGCATGAGTGCCACGTGATCAGTGCATGATCAGGCACGTGACAGGTGTGTGGTAAGCCACGTGAACAGTGCATGTTCAGCCACGTGAACAGTGCATGTTCAGCCACGTGAACAATGCATGATATCCACGTGATCAGTGCATGATCAGTTACGAGAACAGTGTATGATCAGCCACGTGAGCAGTGCATGGTCAGACACGTGAACAGTGTATGATCAAACACGTGATCAGTGCATGGTATCCACGTGATCAGTGCATGATGAGTCTCGTGAACAGTGCATGATCAGTCACATGATCAGTGCATGATGAGCCACGTGATAGTGCATGATCAGTCACGTGACCAGTATATGGTAGCTATGTGATCATTGCATGATCAGCCATGTGATCTGTGCATGATAGCCACGTGATCACTGCATGATAGCCACGTGATCAGTGCATGATCAGCCACGTGATCAGTGCATGACGAGGCACGTGATCAGTATGACCAGCCAAGTGATCAGTGCATGATAGCCACGTGATCAGTGCATGATCAGTCACGTGATCAGTGCATGATCAGTCACGTGATCAGTGCATGATCTGTCACGTGATCAGTGTATGATCAGCCACGTGATCAGTGCATGATCAGCCACGTGATCAGTGCATTATCAGCCACATGATCAGTGCATGATCAATTACGTGATCAGTGCATGATCAGTAACGTGACCAGTACATGGTAGCTACGTGATCATTGCCAGATCAGCCACGTGAGCAGTGCATGATAGCCACGTGATCAGTGCATGATCAGCCATGTGATCAGTGCATGATCAGTCACGTGATCAGTGCATGGTCAGTCACGTGATCAGTGCATGATCATTCACGTGATCAGTGCATGTGGAGTCATGTAGTCAATGCATGATAATGCCGTGATCAGTGCACGATCAGTCACGTGATGTGTGTATGATCAGCCAAGTGATCAGTGCAAGATAGCTACGTGAACAGTGCATGATCAGTCACATGATCAGTGCATGATCAGTCACGTGATAGGTGTTTGATCAGCCATGTGAACAGTGCATGATCAGTCACGTGATCAGGGCCTGCTGAGATGCGTGATTACTGTCTGCTCATCTGCTCTAAAATTTCCAGCTGAGCTGCACGATTCCTGCCTGTCATCTCCTTGACAATTGCCACCTGTGCTGCGTAATTCCTGCCTGCTCATCTACTTGATTATTTCCAGCTGAGCATCATGATTTCTCAGAGGTGATTTCCATGATTATAGCCTGCTGAATGATTCCTGCCTACTCAGCTCTATGTTCATTGCCTCCAGAGGCACATGATCAGTGTGTGACACCAAACATGATCAGCACATGATCAGTCACATGATCAATGCATGATAAGCCAGGTGATCCGTGCATGATCAATTATGTGATCAGTGCATGATCAGTCGTGTGACCAGTACATGGTAGCTGCGTGATCATTGCATGATCAGCCACGTGAGCAGTGCATGATAGCCACGTGATCAGTGCATGTTCAGTCACGTGATCTGTGCATGGTCAGTCACGTGATCAGTGCATGATCAATTACCTGATCAGTGCATGATCAGTCACGTGACCAGTGCACGGTAGCTACGTGATCATTGCATGATCAGCCACGTGATCAGTGCATGATAGCTACGTGATCACTTCATGATAGCCACGTGATCAGTGCATGATCAGTCACGTGATACGTGTGTGATCAGCCACGTGATCAGTGCGTGATGAGCCATGTGATCAGTGCAGGATCAATTACGTGATCAGTGCATGATCAGTCACGTGACCAGTACATGGTAGCTACGTGACCATTGGGTGATCAGCCACGTGATCAGTGCATGATAGCCACGTGATCAGTGCATGAGAGCCACGTGATCCGTGCATGAGAGCCACGTGATCAGTGCATGATCAGTCACGTGATACATGTGTGATCAGCCATGTGATCAGTGCATTATGAGCCACGTGATCAGTGCAGGATCAATTACGTGACCAGTGCATGTTCAGTCACGTGACCAGTACATGGTAGCTACGTGATCATTGCATGATCAGCCATGTGAACCGTGCATGATAGCAACGAGATCAGTGCATCATCAGCCACGTGATCAGTGTATGATCAGTCACGTGATCACTGTATGATCAGCCACGTGATCAGTGCATGATCAATTACGTGATCAGTGCATGATACTCACGTGACCAGTACATGGTAGCTACGTGATCATTGCATGATCAGCCATGTGAACCGTGCATGATAGCAACGAGATCAGTGCATGATCAGTCACGTGATCAGTGCATGATCAGTCACGTGAACAGTGCATGATAAGTCACCTGATCAGTGTATGATCAATTACGTGATCAGTGCATGATCACTCACGTGACCAGTACACGGTAGCTACATGATCATTGCATGATCAGCCACGTCATCAGTGCATGATAGCCACGTGATCAGTACATACAATTATGTGATCAGTGCATGCGCAATCACGTGATCAGTGCATGAGAGCCACGTGATAAGTGCATGATCAGTCACGTGATAGCTGTGTGATCATCCACGTGATCAGTGCAGGATCAGCCACGTGAGCAGTGCATGATAGCCACGTGATCAGTTCATGATCAGCCACGTGATCAGTGCATGATCAGTCTCGTGATCAGTGCATGATCAGCCACTTGATCAGTGCATGATCAGTCACGTGATCAGTGCATGATCAGTCACGTGTTCACTGCATGATCAGCCACGTGATCAGTGCATGATCAATTACGTGATCAGTGCATGATCACTCACAGGACCAGTACATGGTAGCTACATGATCATTGCATGATCAGTTAAGTGAGCAGTGTATGATCAGCCACGTGATCAGTGCATGGTCAGACACGTGAACATTGTATGATTAGCCACGTGATCAGTGCATGATATCCAAGTGATCAATGCTTGATCAATCACGTGATCAGTGTATGATCAGCCAGGTGAACAGTGCATGCTCAGTCACGTGATCAGGGCCTGCTGAGCTGCGTGATTACTGTCTGCTCATCTGCTTGACAATTGGCAGCTGAGCTGCATGATTCCTGCCTGTCATCTGCTTGACAATTGCCAGCTGTGCTGTATAATTCGTGCCTGCTCAGCTGCTTGATTATTGCCAGCTGAGCAGCATGATTCCTCACAGCTGAGTTCCATGATTATTGCCTGCTGACTGTTTGATTCATGCCTAATCAGCTCTTTGTTTATTGCCTCCAGAGGCACATGATCAGTGTATGATAGCAAACATGATCAGCGCATGATCAGTCACATGGTCAGCGCCATTAAGTCACGTGATCACTACATGATAGCCATGTGATCAGTCCATGCTCAGTCACGGTATCAGTGCATGATCAGCCACGTGATCAGTGCATGATAGCCACGTGATCATTTCATGATAGCCACGTGATCAGTGCATGATCAGCCAGGTGATCAGTGAATGATTGCTACGTGATCAGTTCATGATTAGTCACGTGATCTGTGCATGACCAGGCCAGTGATCCGTGTATGATCAGCCACGTGAACAGTGCATGATAGCCACGTGATCAGTGCAAGATCAGTCACCTGATGGGTGTATGATCAGTCACGTGACCGGTACATGGTAGCTACATTATCATTGCATGATCAGCCACCTGAGTAGTGCATAATAGCCAGGTGATCAGTGCATGATCTGTGACGTTAGCAGTGCATGATTAGTCATGTAATCTGTGCATGACCAGGTACGTGATCAGTGTATGACCAGCCATGTGATCAGTGCATTGTAGGCACCTGATCAGTGCATGATAAGTCACGTGATCAGTGCATGATCAGTCAAGTGATCAGTGCATGATCAGCCACATGATCAGTGCATGATCAATTACGTCATCAGTGCATGATCAGTCACGTGACCAGTACATGGTAGCTGCGTGATTAGTGTATGACCAGCCAAGTGATCAGTGCATGATAGCCACGTGATCAGTGCATGATCAGTCACGTGATCAGTGCATGATGAGTCACGTGATCAGTGCATGATGAGCCACATGATCAGTGCATGATCATTCACGTGACCAGCACATGGTAGCTGCGTGATCATTTCATGATCAGCCACGTTAGCAGTGGATGATAGCCACGTGGTCAGTGCTTGATCAGCCACGTGATCAGTGCATGATCAATTACGTGATCAGTGCAAGATCAGTCACGTGACCAGTACATGGTAGCTACGTGATCATTGCATGATCAGCCACGTGATCAGTGCATGATAGCCACGTGATCAGTGCAGGATCAGTCACGTGATACGTGTGTGATCAGCCACGTAATCCGTGCATGATATCCACGTGATCAGTGAATGATAGCCACGTGATCAGTGCATGATAACCACGTGATCAGTGCATGATCAGTCACGTGATACGTGTGTGATCAGCCACGTGATCAGTGCATGATGAGTCAGGTGATCAGTGCATGATTAATTACGTGATCAGTGCATGATCAGTCACGTGACCCGTACATGGTTGCTACGTGATCATTGCATGATCAGCCACGTGAGCAGTGCATGACAGCCACGTGATCAGTGCATTATCAGTCACGTGATCAGTACATGTACAGTCACATGAACAGTGCATGATCATTTACGTGATCTGTGCATGATCAGTCACGTGACCAGTATATGTTAGCTTCGTGATCATACCATGACGAACCACGTGAGCAGTGCATGATAGCCACGTGATGTGTGCATGATCAGTTATGTGAGCAGTGTATGATCAGCCACGTGAGCACTGCATGGTCAGACAGGTGAACAGTGTATGATCAGCCACGTGATCAGTGCATGATATCCAAGTGATCAGTGCATGATCATCACGTGATCAGTGTATGATCAGCCACGTGAACAGTGCATGCTCAGTCACGTGATCTGGGCCTGCTGAGCTGCGTGATTACTGTCTGCTCATCTGCTTGACAATTGCCAGCCAAGCTGCACGATTCCTGCCTGTCATCTGCTTGACACTTCCCAGCTGTGCTCCGTAATTCCTGCCTGCTCAGCTGCTTGATTATTGCCAGCTGAGCAGCATGATTCCTCACAGCTGAGTTCCATGATTATTGCCTGCTGACTGTATGATTCGTGCCTACTCAGCTCTTTGTTTATTGCCTCCAGAGGCACATGATTAGTGTATGATAGCAAACATGATCAGCGCATGATCAGTCACATGATCAGCACCATTAAGTCACATGATCACTACATGATAGGCATGTGATCAGTCCATGCTCAGTCACGGTATCAGTGCATGATCAGCCACGTGATCAGTGCATGATCTGTCACATGATTAGTGTATGATCATCCACGTGATCAGTTCATGGGCAGTCATGTGATCAGTGCATGATATAGACGTGATCAGTGCATGATCAGTCTCGTGATCAGTGCATGATAGCCACGTGATCAGTGCATGATCAGTCACCTGATGGGTGTATGATCATTCACCTGACCTGTACATGGTAGCTACATGATCATTGCATGATCAGCCACGTGAGTAGTGCACGATAGCCACGTGATCACTGCATGATCAGTCACGTGATCAGTGCATGATCAGTCATGTGACCAGTACATGGTAGCTGCGTGAACATCGCATGATCAGCCACGTGAGCAGGGCATGATAGCCACGTGATCAGTGCATGATCAGACACGAGATCAGTGCATGATCAGTCACGTGATCAGTGCATGATCAGCCACGTGATCAGTGCATGATCAGGCACGTGATCAGTGTATGTCCAGCCAAGTGATCAGTGTATGATAGCCACGTGATCAGTGCATGATCAGTCACGTGATCAGTGCATGATCAGTCACGTGATCAGTGCGTGATCAGTCACGTGACCAGCACGTGGTAGCTGCGTGATCATTTCATGATGAGCCACGATAGCAGTGCATGACCAGTCACGTGATTAGTGCATGATCAGCCACGTGATCAGTGCATGATGAATTACATGATCAGTGCATGATCAGTCACGTGACCAGTACATGGTAGCTACGTGATCATTGCATGATCAGCCACGTGATCAGTGCATGATCAGTCACGAGATCAGTGTATGATCAACCACGTGATCAGTGCACGATAGCCAGGTAATGAGTGCACGATAGCCAGATGATCAGTGCATTATCAGTCATGTGATCAGTGTATGATCAGCCAAGTAATCAGTGCATGATTGCCAACTCATCAGTGCATGATCAGTCACGTGATCAGTGCATGGTCAGTCACATGATCAGTGCATGATCAGTCACGTGATCAGTGTATGATCATCCAGGTGATCAGTGCATGTTCAGTCATGTAATCAATGCATGATAGCGCCATGATCAGTGCATGATCAGTCCCGTGATGAGTGTATGATCAGCCAAGTGATCAGTGCAAGATAGCTACGTGATCAGTGCATGATGAGTCACATGATCAGTGCATGATCAGCCACGTCATCAGTGCATGATAGCCACGTGATCAGTACATACAATTATGTGATCAGTGCATGCGCAATCACGTGATCAGTGCATGAGAGCCACGTGATAAGTGCATGATCAGTCACGTGATAGCTGTGAGATCATCCACGTGATCAGTGCATGATCAGCCACGTGAGCAGTGCATGATAGCCACGTGATCAGTTCATGATCAGCCACTTGATCAGTGCATGATCCGTCACGTGATCAGTGCATGATCAGTCACGTGTTCACTGCATGATCAGCCACGTGATCAGTGCATGATCAATTACGTGATCAGTGCATGATCACTCACAGGACCAGTACATGGTAGCTACGTGATCATTGCATGATCAGTTAAGTGAGCAGTGTATGATCAGCCACGTGATCAGTGCATGGTCAGACACGTGAACAGTGTATGATTAGCCACGTGATCAGTGCATGATATCCAAGTGATCAATGCTTGATCAATCACGTGATCAGTGTATGATCAGCCAGGTGAACAGTGCATGCTCAGTCACGTGATCAGGGCCTGCTGAGCTGCGTGATTACTGTCTGCTCATCTGCTTGACAATTGGCAGCTGAGCTGCATGATTCCTGCCTGTCATCTGCTTGACAATTGCCAGCTGTGCTGTGTAATTCGTGCCTGCTCAGCTGCTTGATTATTGCCAGCTGAGCAGCATGATTCCTCACAGCTGAGTTCCATGATTATTGCCTGCTGACTGTTAGATTCATGCCTAATCAGCTCTTTGTTTATTGCCTCCAGAGGCACATGATCAGTGTATGATAGCAAACATGATCAGCGCATGATCAGTCACATGGTCAGCGCCGTTAAGTCACGTGATCACTACATGATAGCTATGTGATCAGTCCATGCTCAGTCACGGTATCAGTGCATGATCAGCCACGTGATCAGTGCATGATAGCCACGTGATCATTTCATGATAGCCACGTGATCAGTGCATGATCAGCCAGGTGATCAGTGAATGATTGCTACGTGATCAGTTCATGATTAGTCACGTGATCTGTGCATGACCAGGCCGGTGATCAGTGTATGATCAGCCACGTGAACAGTGCATGATAGCCACGTGATCAGTGCAAGATCAGTCACCTGATGGGTGTATGATCAGTCACGTGACCGGTACATGGTAGCTACATTATCATTGCATGATCAGCCACCTGAGTAGTGCATAATAGCCAGGTGATCAGTGCATGATCTGTGACGTTATCAGTGCATGATTAGTCATGTAATCTGTGCATGACCATGTACGTGATCAGTGTATGACCAGCCATGTGATCAGTGCATTGTAGGCACCTGATCAGTGCATGATAAGTCACGTGATCAGTGCATGATCAGTCAAGTGATCAGTGCATGATCAGCCACATGATCAGTGCATGATCAATTACGTCATCAGTGCATGATCAGTCACGTGACCAGTACATGGTAGCTGCGTGATTAGTGTATGACCAGCCAAGTGATCAGTGCATGATAGCCACGTGATCAGTGCATGATGAGTCACGTGATCAGTGCATGATGAGTCACGTGATCAGTGCATGATGAGCCACATGATCAGTGCATGATCATTCACGTGACCAGCACATGGTAGCTGCGTGATCATTTCATGATCAGCCACGTTAGCAGTGCATGATAGCCACGTGGTCAGTGCTTGATCAGCCACGTGATCAGTGCATGATCAATTACGTGATCAGTGCAAGATCAGTCACGTGACCAGTACATGGTAGCTACGTGATCATTGCATGATCAGCCACGTGATCAGTGCATGATAGCCACGTGATCAGTGCAGGATCAGTAACGTGATACGTGTGTGATCAGCCACGTAATCCGTGCATGATATCCACGTGATCAGTGAATGATAGCCACGTGATCAGTGCATGATAACCACGTGATCAGTGCATGATCAGTCACGTGATCAGTGCATGATCAATTACCTGATCAGTGCATGATCAGTCACGTGACCAGTGCACGGTAGCTACGTGATCATTGCATGATCAGTCACGTGATCAGTGCATGATAGCTACGTGATCACTTCATGATAGCCACGTGATCAGTGCATGATCAGTCACGTGATACGTGTGTGATCAGCCACGTGATCAGTGCGTGATGAGCCATGTGATCAGTGCAGGATCAATTACGTGATCAGTGCATGATCAGTCACGTGACCAGTACATGGTAGCTACGTGACCATTGGGTGATCAGCCACGTGATCAGTGCATGATAGCCACGTGATCAGTGCATGAGAGCCACGTGATCCGTGCATGAGAGCCACGTGATCAGTGCATGATCAGTCACGTGATACATGTGTGATCAGCCATGTGATCAGTGCATTATGAGCCACGTGATCAGTGCAGGATCAATTACGTGACCAGTGCATGTTCAGTCACGTGACCAGTACATGGTAGCTACGTGATCATTGCATGATCAGCCATGTGAACCGTGCATGATAGCAACGAGATCAGTGCATCATCAGCCACGTGATCAGTGTATGATCAGTCACGTGATCACTGTATGATCAGCCACGTGATCAGTGCATGATCAATTACGTGATCAGTGCATGATACTCACGTGACCAGTACATGGTAGCTACGTGAACATTGCATGATCAGCCATGTGAACCGTGCATGATAGCAACGAGATCAGTGCATGATCAGTCACGTGATCAGTGCATGATCAGTCACGTGAACAGTGCATGATAAGTCACCTGATCAGTGTATGATCAATTACGTGATCAGTGCATGATCACTCACGTGACCAGTACACGGTAGCTACATGATCATTGCATGATCAGCCAGGTCATCAGTGCATGATAGCCACGTGATCAGTACATACAATTATGTGATCAGTGCATGCGCAATCACGTGATCAGTGCATGAGATCCACGTGATAAGTGCATGATCAGTCACGTGATAGCTGTGTGATCATCCACGTGATCAGTGCAGGATCAGCCACGTGAGCAGTGCATGATAGCCACGTGATCAGTTCATGATCAGCCACGTGATCAGTGCATGATCAGTCTCGTGATCAGTGCATGATCAGCCACTTGATCAGTGCATGATCAGTCACGTGATCAGTGCATGATCAGTCACGTGTTCACTGCATGATCAGCCACGTGATCAGTGCATGATCAATTACGTGATCAGTGCATGATCACTCACAGGACCAGTACATGGTAGCTACATGATCATTGCATGATCAGTTAAGTGAGCAGTGTATGATCAGCCACGTGATCAGTGCATGGTCAGACACGTGAACATTGTATGATTAGCCACGTGATCAGTGCATGATATCCAAGTGATCAATGCTTGATCAATCACGTGATCAGTGTATGATCAGCCAGGTGAACAGTGCATGCTCAGTCACGTGATCAGGGCCTGCTGAGCTGCGTGATTACTGTCTGCTCATCTGCTTGACAATTGGCAGCTGAGCTGCATGATTCCTGCCTGTCATCTGCTTGACAATTGCCAGCTGTGCTGTATAATTCGTGCCTGCTCAGCTGCTTGATTATTGCCAGCTGAGCAGCATGATTCCTCACAGCTGAGTTCCATGATTATTGCCTGCTGACTGTTTGATTCATGCCTAATCAGCTCTTTGTTTATTGCCTCCAGAGGCACATGATCAGTGTATGATAGCAAACATGATCAGCGCATGATCAGTCACATGGTCAGCGCCATTAAGTCACGTGATCACTACATGATAGTCATGTGATCAGTCCATGCTCAGTCACGGTATCAGTGCATGATCAGCCACGTGATCAGTGCATGATAGCCACGTGATCATTTCATGATAGCCACGTGATCAGTGCATGATCAGCCAGGTGATCAGTGAATGATTGCTACGTGATCAGTTCATGATTAGTCACGTGATCTGTGTATGACCAGGCCAGTGATCCGTGTATGATCAGCCACGTGAACAGTGCATGATAGCCACGTGATCAGTGCAAGATCAGTCACCTGATGGGTGTATGATCAGTCACGTGACCGGTACATGGTAGCTACATTATCATTGCATGATCAGCCACCTGAGTAGTGCATAATAGCCAGGTGATCAGTGCATGATCTGTGACGTTAGCAGTGCATGATTAGTCATGTAATCTGTGCATGACCAGGTACGTGATCAGTGTATGACCAGCCATGTGATCAGTGCATTGTAGGCACCTGATCAGTGCATGATAAGTCACGTGATCAGTGCATGATCAGTCAAGTGATCAGTGCATGATCAGCCACATGATCAGTGCATGATCAATTACGTCATCAGTGCATGATCAGTCACGTGACCAGTACATGGTAGCTGCGTGATTAGTGTATGACCAGCCAAGTGATCAGTGCATGATAGCCACGTGATCAGTGCATGATCAGTCACGTGATCAGTGCATGATGAGTCACGTGATCAGTGCATGATGAGCCACATGATCAGTGCATGATCATTCACGTGACCAGCACATGGTAGCTGCGTGATCATTTCATGATCAGCCACGTTAGCAGTGGATGATAGCCACGTGGTCAGTGCTTGATCAGCCACGTGATCAGTGCATGATCAATTACGTGATCAGTGCAAGATCAGTCACGTGACCAGTACATGGTAGCTACGTGATCATTGCATGATCAGCCACGTGATCAGTGCATGATAGCCACGTGATCAGTGCAGGATCAGTCACGTGATACGTGTGTGATCAGCCACGTAATCCGTGCATGATATCCACGTGATCAGTGAATGATAGCCACGTGATCAGTGCATGATAACCACGTGATCAGTGCATGATCAGTCACGTGATACGTGTGTGATCAGCCACGTGATCAGTGCATGATGAGTCAGGTGATCAGTGCATGATTAATTACGTGATCAGTGCATGATCAGTCACGTGACCCGTACATGGTTGCTACGTGATCATTGCATGATCAGCCACGTGAGCAGTGCATGACAGCCACGTGATCAGTGCATTATCAGTCACGTGATCAGTACATGTACAGTCACATGAACAGTGCATGATCATTTACGTGATCTGTGCATGATCAGTCACGTGACCAGTATATGTTAGCTTCGTGATCATACCATGACGAACCACGTGAGCAGTGCATGATAGCCACGTGATGTGTGCATGATCAGTTATGTGAGCAGTGTATGATCAGCCACGTGAGCACTGCATGGTCAGACAGGTGAACAGTGTATGATCAGCCACGTGATCAGTGCATGATATCCAAGTGATCAGTGCATGATCATCACGTGATCAGTGTATGATCAGCCACGTGAACAGTGCATGCTCAGTCACGTGATCTGGGCCTGCTGAGCTGCGTGATTACTGTCTGCTCATCTGCTTGACAATTGCCAGCCGAGCTGCACGATTCCTGCCTGTCATCTGCTTGACACTTCCCAGCTGTGCTCCGTAATTCCTGCCTGCTCAGCTGCTTGATTATTGCCAGCTGAGCAGCATGATTCCTCACAGCTGAGTTCCATGATTATTGCCTGCTGACTGTATGATTCGTGCCTACTCAGCTCTTTGTTTATTGCCTCCAGAGGCACATGATTAGTGTATGATAGCAAACATGATCAGCGCATGATCAGTCACATGATCAGCACCATTAAGTCACATGATCACTACATGATAGGCATGTGATCAGTCCATGCTCAGTCACGGTATCAGTGCATGATCAGCCACGTGATCAGTGCATGATCTGTCACATGATTAGTGTATGATCATCCACGTGATCAGTTCATGGGCAGTCATGTGATCAGTGCATGATATAGACGTGATCAGTGCATGATCAGTCTCGTGATCAGTGCATGATAGCCACGTGATCAGTGCATGATCAGTCACCTGATGGGTGTATGATCATTCACCTGACCTGTACATGGTAGCTACATGATCATTGCATGATCAGCCACGTGAGTAGTGCACGATAGCCACGTGATCACTGCATGATCAGTCACGTGATCAGTGCATGATCAGTCATGTGACCAGTACATGGTAGCTGCGTGAACATCGCATGATCAGCCACGTGAGCAGGGCATGATAGCCACGTGATCAGTGCATGATCAGACACGAGATCAGTGCATGATCAGTCACGTGATCAGTGCATGATCAGCCACGTGATCAGTGCATGATCAGGCACGTGATCAGTGTATGTCCAGCCAAGTGATCAGTGTATGATAGCCACGTGATCAGTGCATGATCAGTCACGTGATCAGTGCATGATCAGTCACGTGATCAGTGCGTGATCAGTCACGTGACCAGCACGTGGTAGCTGCGTGATCATTTCATGATGAGCCACGATAGCAGTGCATGACCAGTCACGTGATTAGTGCATGATCAGCCACGTGATCAGTGCATGATGAATTACATGATCAGTGCATGATCAGTCACGTGACCAGTACATGGTAGCTACGTGATCATTGCATGATCAGCCACGTGATCAGTGCATGATCAGTCACGAGATCAGTGTATGATCAACCACGTGATCAGTGCACGATAGCCAGGTAATGAGTGCACGATAGCCAGATGATCAGTGCATTATCAGTCATGTGATCAGTGTATGATCAGCCAAGTAATCAGTGCATGATTGCCAACTCATCAGTGCATGATCAGTCACGTGATCAGTGCATGGTCAGTCACATGATCAGTGCATGATCAGTCACGTGATCAGTGTATGATCATCCAGGTGATCAGTGCATGTTCAGTCATGTAATCAATGCATGATAGCGCCATGATCAGTGCATGATCAGTCCCGTGATGAGTGTATGATCAGCCAAGTGATCAGTGCAAGATAGCTACGTGATCAGTGCATGATGAGTCACATGATCAGTGCATGATCAGCCACGTCATCAGTGCATGATAGCCACGTGATCAGTACATACAATTATGTGATCAGTGCATGCGCAATCACGTGATCAGTGCATGAGAGCCACGTGATAAGTGCATGATCAGTCACGTGATAGCTGTGAGATCATCCACGTGATCAGTGCATGATCAGCCACGTGAGCAGTGCATGATAGCCACGTGATCAGTTCATGATCAGCCACTTGATCAGTGCATGATCCGTCACGTGATCAGTGCATGATCAGTCACGTGTTCACTGCATGATCAGCCACGTGATCAGTGCATGATCAATTACGTGATCAGTGCATGATCACTCACAGGACCAGTACATGGTAGCTACGTGATCATTGCATGATCAGTTAAGTGAGCAGTGTATGATCAGCCACGTGATCAGTGCATGGTCAGACACGTGAACAGTGTATGATTAGCCACGTGATCAGTGCATGATATCCAAGTGATCAATGCTTGATCAATCACGTGATCAGTGTATGATCAGCCAGGTGAACAGTGCATGCTCAGTCACGTGATCAGGGCCTGCTGAGCTGCGTGATTACTGTCTGCTCATCTGCTTGACAATTGGCAGCTGAGCTGCATGATTCCTGCCTGTCATCTGCTTGACAATTGCCAGCTGTGCTGTGTAATTCGTGCCTGCTCAGCTGCTTGATTATTGCCAGCTGAGCAGCATGATTCCTCACAGCTGAGTTCCATGATTATTGCCTGCTGACTGTTAGATTCATGCCTAATCAGCTCTTTGTTTATTGCCTCCAGAGGCACATGATCAGTGTATGATAGCAAACATGATCAGCGCATGATCAGTCACATGGTCAGCGCCGTTAAGTCACGTGATCACTACATGATAGCTATGTGATCAGTCCATGCTCAGTCACGGTATCAGTGCATGATCAGCCACGTGATCAGTGCATGATAGCCACGTGATCATTTCATGATAGCCACGTGATCAGTGCATGATCAGCCAGGTGATCAGTGAATGATTGCTACGTGATCAGTTCATGATTAGTCACGTGATCTGTGCATGACCAGGCCGGTGATCAGTGTATGATCAGCCACGTGAACAGTGCATGATAGCCACGTGATCAGTGCAAGATCAGTCACCTGATGGGTGTATGATCAGTCACGTGACCGGTACATGGTAGCTACATTATCATTGCATGATCAGCCACCTGAGTAGTGCATAATAGCCAGGTGATCAGTGCATGATCTGTGACGTTATCAGTGCATGATTAGTCATGTAATCTGTGCATGACCATGTACGTGATCAGTGTATGACCAGCCATGTGATCAGTGCATTGTAGGCACCTGATCAGTGCATGATAAGTCACGTGATCAGTGCATGATCAGTCAAGTGATCAGTGCATGGTCAGCCACATGATCAGTGCATGATCAATTACGTCATCAGTGCATGATCAGTCACGTGACCAGTACATGGTAGCTGCGTGATTAGTGTATGACCAGCCAAGTGATCAGTGCATGATAGCCACGTGATCAGTGCATGATGAGTCACGTGATCAGTGCATGATGAGTCACGTGATCAGTGCATGATGAGCCACATGATCAGTGCATGATCATTCACGTGACCAGCACATGGTAGCTGCGTGATCATTTCATGATCAGCCACGTTAGCAGTGCATGATAGCCACGTGGTCAGTGCTTGATCAGCCACGTGATCAGTGCATGATCAATTACGTGATCAGTGCAAGATCAGTCAGCCACGTGATCAGTGCATGATAGCCACGTGATCAGTGCAGGATCAGTAACGTGATACGTGTGTGATCAGCCACGTAATCCGTGCATGATATCCACGTGATCAGTGAATGATAGCCACGTGATCAGTGCATGATAACCACGTGATCAGTGCATGATCAGTCACGTGATACGTGTGTGATCAGCCACGTGATCAGTGCATGATGAGTCAGGTGATCAGTGCAGGATTAATTACGTGATCAGTGCATGATCAGCCACGTGAGCAGTGCATGACAGCCACGTGATCAGTGCATTATCAGTCACGTGATCAGTACATGTTCAGTCACGTGAACAGTGCATGATCATTTACGTGATCTGTGCATGATCAGTCACGTGACCAGTATATGTTAGCTTTGTGATCATACCATGACGAACTACGTGAGCAGTGCATGATAGCCACGTGATGTGTGCATGAGTTACGTGAGCAGAGTATGATCAGCCACGTAATCAGTGCATGAGTGCTACGTGATCAGTGCAGGATATGTCACATGACAGGTGTGTGATCAGCCACGTGAACAGTGCATGTTCAGCCACGTGATCAGTGCATGATAGCCACGTGATCAGTGCATGATCAGTTATGTGAGCAGTGTATGATCAGCCACGTGAGCACTGCATGGTCAGACAGGTGAACAGTGTATGATCAGCCACGTGATCAGTGCATGATATCCAAGTGATCAGTGCATGATCATCACGTGATCAGTGTATGATCAGCCACGTGAACAGTGCATGCTCAGTCACGTGATCTGGGCCTGCTGAGCTGCGTGATTACTGTCTGCTCATCTGCTTGACAATTGCCAGCTGAGCTGCACGATTCCTGCCTGTCATCTGCTTGACACTTCCCAGCTGTGCTCCGTAATTCCTGCCTGCTCAGCTGCTTGATTATTGCCAGCTGAGCAGCATGATTCCTCACAGCTGAGTTCCATGATTATTGCCTGCTGACTGTATGATTCGTGCCTACTCAGCTCTTTGTTTATTGCCTCCAGAGGCACATGATTAGTGTATGATAGCAAACATGATCAGCGCATGATCAGTCACATGATCAGCACCATTAAGTCACATGATCACTACATGATAGGCATGTGATCAGTCCATGCTCAGTCACGGTATCAGTGCATGATCAGCCACGTGATCAGTGCATGATCTGTCACATGATTAGTGTATGATCATCCACGTGATCAGTTCATGGGCAGTCATGTGATCAGTGCATGATATAGACGTGATCAGTGCATGATCAGTCTCGTGATCAGTGCATGATAGCCACGTGATCAGTGCATGATCAGTCACCTGATGGGTGTATGATCATTCACCTGACCTGTACATGGTAGCTACATGATCATTGCATGATCAACCACGTGAGTAGGGCACGATAGCCACGTGATCACTGCATGTTCAGTCACGTGATCAGTGCATGATCAGTCATGTGACCAGTACATGGTAGCTGCGTGAACATCGCATGATCAGCCACGTGAGCAGGGCATGATAGCCACGTGATCAGTGCACGATCAGACACGAGATCAGTGCATGATCAGTCACGTGATCAGTGCATGATCAGCCACGTGATCAGTGCATGATCAGGCACGTGATCAGTGTATGTCCAGCCAAGTGATCAGTGTATGATAGCCACGTGATCAGTGCATGATCAGTCACGTGATCAGTGCATGAGAGCCACGTGATAAGTGCATGATCAGTCACGTGATAGCTGTGAGATCATCCACGTGATCAGTGCATGATCAGCCACGTGAGCAGTGCATGATAGCCATGTGATCAGTTCATGATCAGCCACGTGATCAGTGCATGATCAGTCACGTGATCAGTGCATGATCAGCCACTTGATCAGTGCATGATCCGTCACGTGATCAGTGCATGATCAGTCACGTGTTCACTGCATGATCAGCCACGTGATCAGTGCATGATCAATTACGTGATCAGTGCATGATCACTCACAGGACCAGTACATGGTAGCTACGTGATCATTGCATGATCAGTTAAGTGAGCAGTGTATGATCAGCCACGTGATCAGTGCATGGTCAGACACGTGAACAGTGTATGATTAGCCATGTGATCAGTGCATGATATCCAAGTGATCAATGCTTGATCAATCACGTGATCAGTGTATGATCAGCCAGGTGAACAGTGCATGCTCAGTCACGTGATCAGGGCCTGCTGAGCTGCGTGATTACTGTCTGCTCATCTGCTTGACAATTGGCAGCTGAGCTGCATGATTCCTGCCTGTCATCTGCTTGACAATTGCCAGCTGTGCTGTGTAATTCGTGCCTGCTCAGCTGCTTGATTATTGCCAGCTGAGCAGCATGATTCCTCACACCTGAGTTCCATGATTATTGCCTGCTGACTGTTAGATTCATGCCTAATCAGCTCTTTGTTTATTGCCTCCAGAGGCACATGATCAGTGTATGATAGCAAACATGATCAGCGCATGATCAGTCACATGGTCAGCGCCATTAAGTCACGTGATCACTACATGATAGCCATGTGATCAGTCCATGCTCAGTCACGGTATCAGTGCATGATCAGCCACGTGATCAGTGCATGATAGCCACGTGATCATTTCATGATAGCCACGTGATCAGTGCATGATCAGCCAGGTGATCAGTGAATGATTGCTACGTGATCAGTTCATGATTAGTCACGTGATCTGTGCATGACCAGGCCGGTGATCAGTGTATGATCAGCCACGTGAACAGTGCATGATAGCCACGTGATCAGTGCAAGATCAGTCACCTGATGGGTGTATGATCAGTCACGTGACCGGTACATGGTAGCTACATTATCATTGCATGATCAGCCACCTGAGTAGTGCATAATAGCCAGGTGATCAGTGCATGATCTGTGACGTTATCAGTGCATGATTAGTCATGTAATCTGTGCATGACCATGTACGTGATCAGTGTATGACCAGCCATGTGATCAGTGCATTGTAGGCACCTGATCAGTGCATGATAAGTCACGTGATCAGTGCATGATCAGTCAAGTGATCAGTGCATGATCAGCCACATGATCAGTGCATGATCAGTCACGTGACCAGTACATGGTAGCTGCGTGATTAGTGTATGACCAGCCAAGTGATCAGTGCATGATAGCCACGTGATCAGTGCATGATCAGTCACGTGATCAGTGCATGATGAGTCACGTGATCAGTGCATGATGAGCCACATGATCAGTGCATGATCATTCACGTGACCAGCACATGGTAGCTGCGTGATCATTTCATGATCAGCCACGTTAGCAGTGCATGATAGCCACGTGGTCAGTGCTTGATCAGCCACGTGATCAGTGCATGATCAATTACGTGATCAGTGCAAGATCAGTCAGCCACGTGATCAGTGCATGATAGCCACGTGATCAGTGCAGGATCAGTAACGTGATACGTGTGTGATCAGCCACGTAATCCGTGCATGATATCCACGTGATCAGTGAATGATAGCCACGTGATCAGTGCATGATAACCACGTGATCAGTGCATGATCAGTCACGTGATACGTGTGTGATCAGCCACGTGATCAGTGCATGATGAGTCAGGTGATCAGTGCAGGATTAATTACGTGATCAGTGCATGATCAGCCACGTGAGCAGTGCATGACAGCCACGTGATCAGTGCATTATCAGTCACGTGATCAGTACATGTTCAGTCACGTGAACAGTGCATGATCATTTACGTGATCTGTGCATGATCAGTCACGTGACCAGTATATGTTAGCTTTGTGATCATACCATGACGAACTACGTGAGCAGTGCATGATAGCCACGTGATGTGTGCATGAGTTACGTGAGCAGAGTATGATCAGCCACGTAATCAGTGCATGAGTGCTACGTGATCAGTGCAGGATATGTCACATGACAGGTGTGTGATCAGCCACGTGAACAGTGCATGTTCAGCCACGTGATCAGTGCATGATAGCCACGTGATCAGTGCATGATCAGTTATGTGAGCAGTGTATGATCAGCCACGTGAGCACTGCATGGTCAGACAGGTGAACAGTGTATGATCAGCCACGTGATCAGTGCATGATATCCAAGTGATCAGTGCATGATCATCACGTGATCAGTGTATGATCAGCCACGTGAACAGTGCATGCTCAGTCACGTGATCTGGGCCTGCTGAGCTGCGTGATTACTGTCTGCTCATCTGCTTGACAATTGCCAGCTGAGCTGCACGATTCCTGCCTGTCATCTGCTTGACACTTCCCAGCTGTGCTCCGTAATTCCTGCCTGCTCAGCTGCTTGATTATTGCCAGCTGAGCAGCATGATTCCTCACAGCTGAGTTCCATGATTATTGCCTGCTGACTGTATGATTCGTGCCTACTCAGCTCTTTGTTTATTGCCTCCAGAGGCACATGATTAGTGTATGATAGCAAACATGATCAGCGCATGATCAGTCACATGATCAGCACCATTAAGTCACATGATCACTACATGATAGGCATGTGATCAGTCCATGCTCAGTCACGGTATCAGTGCATGATCAGCCACGTGATCAGTGCATGATCTGTCACATGATTAGTGTATGATCATCCACGTGATCAGTTCATGGGCAGTCATGTGATCAGTGCATGATATAGACGTGATCAGTGCATGATCAGTCTCGTGATCAGTGCATGATAGCCACGTGATCAGTGCATGATCAGTCACCTGATGGGTGTATGATCATTCACCTGACCTGTACATGGTAGCTACATGATCATTGCATGATCAGCCACGTGAGTAGTGCACGATAGCCACGTGATCACTGCATGATCAGTCACGTGATCAGTGCATGATCAGTCATGTGACCAGTACATGGTAGCTGCGTGAACATCGCATGATCAGCCACGTGAGCAGGGCATGATAGCCACGTGATCAGTGCATGATCAGACACGAGATCAGTGCATGATCAGTCACGTGATCAGTGCATGATCAGCCACGTGATCAGTGCATGATCAGGCACGTGATCAGTGTATGTCCAGCCAAGTGATCAGTGTATGATAGCCACGTGATCAGTGCATGATCAGTCACGTGATCAGTGCATGAGAGCCACGTGATAAGTGCATGATCAGTCACGTGATAGCTGTGAGATCATCCACGTGATCAGTGCATGATCAGCCACGTGAGCAGTGCATGATAGCCATGTGATCAGTTCATGATCAGCCACGTGATCAGTGCATGATCAGTCACGTGATCAGTGCATGATCAGCCACTTGATCAGTGCATGATCCGTCACGTGATCAGTGCATGATCAGTCACGTGTTCACTGCATGATCAGCCACGTGATCAGTGCATGATCAATTACGTGATCAGTGCATGATCACTCACAGGACCAGTACATGGTAGCTACGTGATCATTGCATGATCAGTTAAGTGAGCAGTGTATGATCAGCCACGTGATCAGTGCATGGTCAGACAGGTGAACAGTGTATGATTAGCCATGTGATCAGTGCATGATATCCAAGTGATCAATGCTTGATCAATCACGTGATCAGTGTATGATCAGCCAGGTGAACAGTGCATGCTCAGTCACGTGATCAGGGCCTGCTGAGCTGCGTGATTACTGTCTGCTCATCTGCTTGACAATTGGCAGCTGAGCTGCATGATTCCTGCCTGTCATCTGCTTGACAATTGCCAGCTGTGCTGTGTAATTCGTGCCTGCTCAGCTGCTTGATTATTGCCAGCTGAGCAGCATGATTCCTCACACCTGAGTTCCATGATTATTGCCTGCTGACTGTTAGATTCATGCCTAATCAGCTCTTTGTTTATTGCCTCCAGAGGCACATGATCAGTGTATGATAGCAAACATGATCAGCGCATGATCAGTCACATGGTCAGCGCCATTAAGTCACGTGATCACTACATGATAGCCATGTGATCAGTCCATGCTCAGTCACGGTATCAGTGCATGATCAGCCACGTGATCAGTGCATGATAGCCACGTGATCATTTCATGATAGCCACGTGATCAGTGCATGATCAGCCAGGTGATCAGTGAATGATTGCTACGTGATCAGTTCATGATTAGTCACGTGATCTGTGCATGACCAGGCCGGTGATCAGTGTATGATCAGCCACGTGAACAGTGCATGATAGCCACGTGATCAGTGCAAGATCAGTCACCTGATGGGTGTATGATCAGTCACGTGACCGGTACATGGTAGCTACATTATCATTGCATGATCAGCCACCTGAGTAGTGCATAATAGCCAGGTGATCAGTGCATGATCTGTGACGTTATCAATGCGTGATTAGTCATGTAATCTGTGCATGACCAGGTACGTGATCAGTGTATGACCAGCCATGTGATCAGTGCATTGTAGGCACCTGATCAGTGCATGATAAGTCACGTGATCAGTGCATGATCAGTCAAGTGATCAGTGCATGATCAGCCACATGATCAGTGCATGATCAGTCACGTGACCAGTACATGGTAGCTGCGTGATTAGTGTATGACCAGCCAAGTGATCAGTGCATGATAGCCACGTGATCAGTGCATGATCAGTCACGTGATCAGTGCATGATGAGTCACGTGATCAGTGCATGATCAGCCACATGATCAGTGCATGATCATTCACGTGACCAGCACATGGTAGCTGCGTGATCATTTCATGATCAGCCACGTTAGCAGTGCATGATAGCCACCGGATCAGTGCTTGATCAGCCACGTGATCAGTGCATGATCAATTACGTGATCAGTGCAAGATCAGTCACGTGACCAGTACATGGTAGCTACGTGAACATTGCATGATCAGCCACGTGATCAGTGCATGATAGCCACGTGATCAGTGCAGGATCAGTCACGTGATACGTGTGTGATCAGCCACGTAATGCGTGCATGATATCCACGTGATCAGTGAATGATAGCCACGTGATCAGTGCATGATAACCACGTGATCAGTGCATGATCAGTCACGTGATACGTGTGTGATCAGCCACGTGATCAGTGCATGATGAGTCAGGTGACCAGTACATGGTTGCTACGTGATCATTGCATGATCAGCCACGTGAGCAGTGCATGACAGCCACGTGATCAGTGCATTATCAGTCACGTGATCAGTACATGTTCAGTCACGTGAACAGTGCATGATCATTTACGTGATCTGTGCATGATCAGTCACGTGACCAGTATATGTTAGCTTTGTGATCATACCATGACGAACCACGTGAGCAGTGCATGATAGCCACGTGATGTGTGCATGATCAGTTACGTGAGCAGTGTATGATCAGCCACGTGATCAGTGCATGGTCAGAAACGTGAACAGTGTATGATCAGCCACGTGATCAGTGCATGATATCCAAGTGATCAGTGCATGATCAATCACGTGATCAGTGTATGATCAGCCATGTGAACAGTGCATGCTCAGTCACGTGATCATGGCCTGCTGAGCTGCGTGATTACTGTCTGCTCATCTGCTTGACAATTGCCAGCTGAACTGCATGATTCCTGCCTGTCATCTGCTTGACACTTCCCAGCTGTGCTCCGTAATTCCTGCCTGCTCAGCTGCTTGATTATTGCCAGCTGAGCAGCATGATTCCTCACAGCTGAGTTCCATGATTATTGCCTGCTGACTGTATGATTCGTGCCTACTCAGCTCTTTGTTTATTGCCTCCAGAGGCACATGATCAGTGTATGATAGCAAACATGATCAGCGCATGATCAGTCACATGTTCAGCACCATTAAGTCACATGATCACTACATGATAGGCATGTGATCAGTCCATGCTCAGTCACGGTATCAGTGCATGATCAGCCACGTGATCAGTGCATGATCTGTCACATGATCAGGGTATGATCATCCACGTGATCAGTTCATGGGCAGTCATGTGATCAGTGCATGATATAGACGTGATCAGTGCATGATCAGTCTCGTGATCAGTGCATGATAGCCACGTGATCAGTGCATGATCAGTTATCTGATGGGTGTATGATCATTCACCTGACCTGTACATGGTAGCTACATGATCATTGCATGATCAGCCACGTGAGTAGTGCACGATAGCCACGTGATCACTGCATGATCAGTCACGTGATCAGTGCATGATCAGTCATGTGACCAGTACATGGTAGCTGCGTGAACATCGCATGATCAGCCACGTGAGCAGGGCATGATAGCCACGTGGTCAGTGCATGATCAGACACGAGATCATTGCATGATCAGCCACATGATCAGTGCATGATCAGCCACGTGATCAGTGTATGTCCAGCCAAGTGATCAATGCATGATAGCCACGTGATCAGTGCATGATCAGTCACGTGATCAGTGCATGATCTGTCACGTGATCAGTGTATGATCAGCCACGTGATCAGTGCATGATCAGCCACATGATCAGTGCATGATCAATTACGTGATCAGTGCATGATCAGTCACGTGACCAGTACATGGTAGCTACGTGATCATTGCCAGATCAGCCACGTGAGCAGTGCATGATAGCCACGTGATCAGTGCATGATCAGCCATGTGATCAGTGCATGATCAGTCACGTGATCAGTGCATGGTCAGTCACGTGATCAGTGCATGATCATTCACGTGATCAGTGCATGTGGAGTCATGTAGTCAATGCATGATAACGCCGTGATCAGTGCACGATCAGTCACGTGATGAGTGTATGATCAGCCAAGTGATCAGTGCAAGATAGCTACGTGAACAGTGCATGATCAGTCACATGATCAGTGCATGATCAGTCACGTGATAGGTGTGTGATCAGCCATGTGGACAGTGCATGCTCAGTCACGTGATCAGGGCCTGCTGAGCTGCGTGATTACTGTCTGCTCATCTGCTTGACAATTGCCCGCTGAGCTGCACGATTCCTGCCTGTCATCTGCTTGACAATTGCCACCTGTGCTGCATAATTCCTGCCTGCTCATCTACTTGATTATTGCCAGCTGAGCAGCATGATTTCTCAGAGCTGAGTTCCATGATTATAGCCTGCTGACTGATTCGTGCCTACTCAGCTCTTTGTTCATTGCCTCCAGAGGCACATGATCAGTGTATGACACCAAACATGATCAGCACATGATCAGTCACATGATCAGTGCATGATAAGCCACGTGATCAGTGCATGATCAATTATGTGATCAGTGCATGATCAGTCACGTGATCAGTACATGGTAGCTGCGTGATCAGTGCATGATCAGCCACGTGATCAGTGCATGATAGCCACGTGATCAGTGCATGATCAGTCACGTGATCAGTGCATGATCAGTCACGTGATCAGTGCATGATCAGTTACGTGATCAGTGCATGATCAGTCACGTGATCAGTGCATGGTAGCTACGTGATCATTGCATGATCAGCCACGTGATCAGTGCATGATAGCCACGTGATCAGTGCATGATAGCCACGTGATCAGTGCATGATCAGTCACGTGATACGTGTGTGATCAGCCACGTGATCAGTGCATGATATCCACGTGATCAGTGCATGATAGCCACGTGATCAGTGCATGATCAGTCACGTGATCAGTGCATGATCAGTCACGTGATCATGTGTGATCAGCCACGTGATCAGTGCATGATGAGCCACGTGATCAGTGCATGATCAATTACGTGATCAGTGCATGATCAGTCACGTGATCAGTGCATGGTAGCTACGTGATCAGTGCATGATCAGCCACGTGATCAGTGCATGATAGCCACGTGATCAGTGCATGACAGCCACGTGATCAGTGCATGATCAGCCACGTGATCAGTGCATGATCAGTCACGTGATCATGTGTGATCAGCCACGTGATCAGTGCATGATGAGCCACGTGATCAGTGCATGATCAATTACGTGATCAGTGCATGATCAGTCACGTGATCAGTGCATGATAGCTACGTGATCAGTGCATGATCAGCCACGTGATCAGTGCATGATAGCCACGTGATCAGTGCATGATCAGCCACGTGATCAGTGCATGATCAGTCACGTGATCAGTGCATGATCAGCCACGTGATCAGTGCATGATCAGTCACGTGATCAGTGCATGATCAGTCACGTGATCAGTGCATGGTAGCTACGTGATCAGTGCATGATCAGCCACGTGATCAGTGCATGATAGCCACGTGATCAGTGCATGATCAGTCACGTGATCAGTGCATGATCAGTCACGTGATCAGTGCATGATCAGTCACGTGATCAGTGCATGATCAATTACGTGATCAGTGCATGATCAGTCACGTGATCAGTACATGGTAGCTACGTGATCATTGCATGATCAGCCACGTGATCAGTGCATGATAGCCACGTGATCAGTGCATGATCAGTCACATGATCAGTGCATGATCATCCACGTGATCAGTGCATGATCAGTCACGTGATCAGTGCATGATCAGACGTGATCAGTGCATGATCAGTCACGTGATCAGTGCATGATCAGCCACGTGATCAGTGCATGATAGCCACGTGATCAGTGCATGATAGCCAGTGATCAGTGCATGATCAGTCACGTGATCAGTGCATGATCAGCCACGTGATCAGTGCATGATCAGCCACGTGATCAGTGCATGATCAATTACGTGATCAGTGCATGATCAGCCACGTGATCAGTGCATGATGCCACGTGATCAGTGCATGATCAGTCACGTGATCAGTGCATGATCAGCCACGTGATCAGTGCATGATCAGCCACGTGATCAGTGCATGATAGCCACGTGATCAGTGCATGATCAGTTACGTGATCAGTGCATGATCAGCCACGTGATCAGTGCATGATCAGCCACGTGATCAGTGCATGATCAGTTACGTGATCAGTGCATGATCAGCCACGTGATCAGTGCATGAGTGCCACGTGATCAGTGCATGATCAGTCACGTGACAGTGCATGATCAGCCACGTGATCAGTGCATGATCAGCCACGTGATCAGTGCATGATAGCCACGTGATCAGTGCATGATCAGTTACGTGATCAGTGCATGATCAGCCACGTGATCAGTGCATGATCAGACACGTGATCAGTGCATGATCAGCCACGTGATCAGTGCATGATAGCCACGTGATCAGTGCATGATCAGTCACGTGATCAGTGCATGATCAGTCACGTGATCAGTGCATGATCAGCCACGTGATCAGTGCATGATCAGTCACGTGATCAGTGCATGATAGCTACGTGATCAGTGCATGATCAGCCACGTGATCAGTGCATGATAGCCACGTGATCAGTGCATGATCAGCCACGTGATCAGTGCATGATCAGCCACGTGATCAGTGCATGATGAGGCACGTGATCAGTATGATCAGCCACGTGATCAGTGCATGATAGCCACGTGATCAGTGCATGATCAGTCACGTGATCAGTGCATGATCAGTCACGTGATCAGTGCATGATAGCTGCGTGATCAGTGCATGATCAGCCACGTGATCAGTGCATGATCAGTCACGTGATCAGTGCATGATCAGCCACGTGATCAGTGCATGATCAGTCACGTGATCAGTGCATGATCAGTCACGTGACCAGTGCATGATAGCTACGTGATCAGTGCATGATCAGCCACGTGATCAGTGCATGATCAGTCACGTGATCAGTGCATGATCAGCCACGTGATCAGTGCATGATAGCCACGTGATCAGTGCATGATAGCCAGTGATCAGTGCATGATCAGTCACGTGATCAGTGCATGATCAGCCACGTGATCAGTGCATGATAGCCACGTGATCAGTGCATGATCAGTCACGTGATCAGTGCATGATCAGTCACGTGATCAGTGCATGATCAGTCACGTGATCAGTGCATGATCAGCCACGTGATCAGTGCATGATCAGTCACGTGATCAGTGCATGATAGCCCGTGATCAGTGCATGATCAGTCCGTGATCAGTGCATGATCAGCCACGTGATCAGTGCATGATAGCCACGTGATCAGTGCATGATCAGTCACGTGATCAGTGCATGATCAGCCACGTGATCAGTGCATGATAGCCACGTGATCAGTGCATGACAGCCACGTGATCAGTGCATGATCAGTCACGTGATCAGTGCATGATAGCCACGTGATCAGTGCATGATCAGTCACGTGATCAGTGTGTGATCATCCACGTGATCAGTGCATGATCAGCCACGTGATCAGTGCATGATAGCCACGTGATCAGTGCATGATCAGCCACGTGATCAGTGCATGATCAGTCACGTGATCAGTGCATGATCAGCCACGTGATCAGTGCATGATCAGTCACGTGATCAGTGCATGATCAGTCACGTGATCAGTGCATGATCAGCCACGTGATCAGTGCATGATCAGCCACGTGATCAGTGCATGATCAGCACGTGATCAGTGCATGATAGCCACGTGATCAGTGCATGATCAGTTACGTGAGCAGTGTATGATCAGCCACGTGATCAGTGCATGGTCAGACACGTGAACAGTGTATGATCAGCCACGTGATCAGTGCATGATATCCAAGTGATCAGTGCATGATCAATCACGTGATCAGTGTATGATCAGCCACGTGAACAGTGCATGCTCAGTCACGTGATCAGGGCCTGCTGAGCTGCGTGATTACTGTCTGCTCATCTGCTTGACAATTGCCAGCTGAGCTGCATGATTCCTGCCTGTCATCTGCTTGACAATTGCCAGCTGTGCTGCGTAATTCCTGCCTGCTCAGCTGCTTGATTATTGCCAGCTGAGCAGCATGATTCCTCACAGCTGAGTTCCATGATTATTGCCTGCTGACTGTTTGATTCGTGCCTACTCAGCTCTTTGTTTATTGCCTCCAGAGGCACATGATCAGTGTATGATAGCAAACATGATCAGCGCATGATCAGTCACATGATCAGCGCCATTAAGTCACGTGATCACTACATGATAGTCATGTGATCAGTCCATGCTCAGTCACGGTATCAGTGCATGATCAGCCACGTGATCAGTGCATGATAGCCACGTGATCAGTGCATGATAGCCACGTGATCAGTGCATGATCAGCCACGTGATCAGTGCATGATAGCCACGTGATCAGTGCATGATCAGTCACGTGATCAGTGCATGATCAGGCCGTGATCAGTGCATGATCAGCCACGTGATCAGTGCATGATAGCCACGTGATCAGTGCATGATCAGTCACGTGATCAGTGCATGATCAGTCACGTGACCAGTACATGGTAGCTACGTGATCATTGCATGATCAGCCACGTGAGTAGTGCATGATAGCCACGTGATCAGTGCATGATCAGTCACGTGATCAGTGCATGATCAGTCACGTGATCAGTGCATGATCAGCCACGTGATCAGTGCATGATCAGCCACGTGATCAGTGCATGATAGCCACGTGATCAGTGCATGATCAGTCACGTGATCAGTGCATGATCAGTCACGTGATCAGTGCATGATCAGCCACGTGATCAGTGCATGATCAATTACGTGATCAGTGCATGATCAGTCACGTGACCAGTACATGGTAGCTACGTGATCAGTGCATGATCAGCCACGTGATCAGTGCATGATAGCCACGTGATCAGTGCATGATCAGTCACGTGATCAGTGCATGATCAGTCACGTGATCAGTGCATGATCAGCCACGTGATCAGTGCATGATCAGTCACGTGACCAGTACATGGTAGCTACGTGATCATTGCATGATCAGCCACGTGAGCAGTGCATGATAGCCACGTGATCAGTGCATGATCAGCCACGTGATCAGTGCATGATCAGTTACGTGATCAGTGCATGATCAGTCACGTGATCAGTGCATGGTAGCTACGTGATCAGTGCATGATCAGCCACGTGATCAGTGCATGATAGCCACGTGATCAGTGCATGATCAGTCACGTGATCAGTGCATGATCAGCCACGTGATCAGTGCATGATCAGCCACGTGATCAGTGCATGATCAGCCACGTGATCAGTGCATGATCAGCCACGTGATCAGTGCATGATCAGCCACGTGATCAGTGCATGATCAATCACGTGATCAGTGCATGATCAGTCACGTGATCAGTGCATGATCAGCCACGTGATCAGTGCATGATCAGTCACGTGATCATGGCCTGCTGAGCTGCGTGATTACTGTCTGCTCATCTGCTTGACAATTGCCAGCTGAGCTGCACGATTCCTGCCTGTCATCTGCTTGACAATTGCCAGCTGTGCTGCGTAATTCCTGCCTGCTCAGCTGCTTGAATATTGCCAGCTGAGCAGCATGATTCCTCACAGTTGAGTTCCATGATTATTGCCTGCGGACTGTTTGATTCGTGCCTACTCAGCTCTTTGTTTATTGCCTCCAGAGGCACATGATCAGTGTATGATAGCAAACATGATCAGCGCATGATCAGTCACATGATCAGCGCCATTAAGTCACGTGATCACTACATGATAGTCATGTGATCAGTTCATGCTCAGTCACGGTATCAGTGCATGATCAGCCACGTGATCAGTGCATGATCTGTCACATGATTAGTGTATGATCATCCACGTGATCAGTGCATGGGCAGTCATGTGATCAGTGCATTATATAGACGTGATCAGTGCATGATCAGTCTCGTGATCAGTGCATGATAGCCACGTGATCAGTGCATGATCAGTCACCTGATGGGTGTATGATCATTCACGTGACCTGTACATGGTAGCTACATGATCATTGCATGATCAGCCACGTGAGTAGTGCATGATAGCCACGTGATCACTGCATGATCAGTCACGTGATCAGTGCATGATCAGTCATGTGACCAGTACATGGTAGCTGCGTGATCATGGCATGATCAGCCACGTGAGCAGTGCATGATAGCCACGTGATCAGTGCATGATCAGTCACGTGATCAGTGCATGATCAGTCACGTGATCAGTGCATGATCAGTCACGTGATCAGTGCATGATCAGCCACGTGATCAGTGCATGATCAGTCACGTGATCAGTGCATGTCCAGCCACGTGATCAGTGCATGATAGCCACGTGATCAGTGCATGATCAGTCACGTGATCAGTGCATGATCAGTTACGTGATCAGTGCATGATCAGCCACGTGATCAGTGCATGATCAGCCACGTGATCAGTGCATGATCAATTACGTGATCAGTGCATGATCAGTCACGTGATCAGTGCATGGTAGCTACGTGATCAGTGCATGATCAGCCACGTGATCAGTGCATGATAGCCACGTGATCAGTGCATGATAGCCACGTGATCAGTGCATGATCAGTCACGTGATACATGTGTGATCAGCCACGTGATCAGTGCATGATCAGCCACGTGATCAGTGCATGATCAATTACGTGATCAGTGCATGATCAGTCACGTGATCAGTGCATGGTTGCTACGTGATCAGTGCATGATCAGCCACGTGATCAGTGCATGATAGCCACGTGATCAGTGCATGATCAGTCACGTGATCAGTGCATGATCAGTCACGTGATCAGTGCATGATCATTTACGTGATCAGTGCATGATCAGTCACGTGACCAGTACATGGTTGCTACGTGATCATGCCATGACGAGCCACGTGATCAGTGCATGATAGCCACGTGATCAGTGCATGATCAGTCACGTGATCAGTGTATGATCAGCCACGTGATCAGTGCATGATAGCCACGTGATCAGTGCATGATCAGTCACGTGATCAGTGCATGATCAGTCACGTGATCAGTGCATGATCAGCCACGTGATCAGTGCATGATCAGGCACGTGATCAGTGTATGATCAGCCACGTGATCAGTGCATGATAGCCACGTGATCAGTGCATGATCAGTCACGTGATCAGTGCATGATCAGTTATGTGATCAGTGCATGATCAGCCACGTGATCAGTGCATGATCAGCCACGTGATCAGTGCATGATCAATTACGTGATCAGTGCATGATCAGTCACGTGACCAGTACATGGTAGCTACGTGATCATTGCATGATCAGCCACGTGATCAGTGCATGATAGCCACGTGATCAGTGCATGATAGCCACGTGATCAGTGCATGATCAGTCATGTGATACGTGTGTGATCAGCCACGTGATCAGTGCATGATATCCACGTGATCAGTGCATGACAGCCACGTGATCAGTGCATGAGAGCCACGTGATCAGTGCATGATCAGTCACGTGATCATGTGTGATCAGCCACGTGATCAGTGCATGATCAATTACGTGATCAGTGCATGATCAGTCACGTGACCAGTACATGGTTGCTACGTGATCGTTGCATGATCAGCCACGTGAGCAGAGCATGATAGCCACGTGATCAGTGCATGATCAGTCACGTGATCAGTACATGATCAGTCACGTGAACAGTGCATGATCATTTACGTGATCTGTGCATGATCAGTCACGTGACCAGTATATGGTTGCTACGTGATCATTCCATGACGAGCCACGTGAGCAGTGCATGATAGCCACGTGATGTGTGCATGAGTTACGTGAGCAGAGTATGATCAGCCACGTGATCAGTGCATGAGTGCCACGTGATCAGTGCATGATATGTCACGTGACAGGTGTGTGATCAGCCACGTGAACAGTGCATGTTCAGCCACGTGATCAGTGCATGATAGCCACGTGATCAGTGCATGATCAGTTACGTGAGCAGTGTATGATCAGCCACGTGATCAGTGCATGGTCAGACACGTGAACAGTGTATGATCAGCCACGTGATCAGTGCATGATATCCAAGTGATCAGTGCATGATCATCACGTGATCAGTGTATGATCAGCCACGTGAACAGTGCATGCTCAGTCACGTGATCTGGGCCTGCTGAGCTGCGTGATTACTGTCTGCTCATCTGCTTGACAATTGCCAGCTGAGCTGCACGATTCCTGCCTGTCATCTGCTTGACAATTGCCAGCTGTGCTGCGTAATTCCTGCCTGTTCAGCTGCTTGATTATTGCCAGCTGAGCAGCATGATTCCTCACACCTGAGTTCCATGATTATTGCCTGCTGACTGTTTGATTCGTGCCTACTCAGCTCTTTGTTTATTGCCTCCAGAGGCACATGATCAGTGTATGATAGCAAACATGATCAGCGCATGATCAGTCACATGATCAGCGCCATTAAGTCACGTGATCACTACATGATAGTCATGTGATCAGTCCATGCTCAGTCACGGTATCAGTGCATGATCAGCCACGTGATCAGTGCATGATCTGTCACATGATTAGTGTATGATCATCCACGTGATCAGTGCATGGGCAGTCATGTGATCAGTGCATGATATAGACGTGATCAGTGCATGATCAGTCTCGTGATCAGTGCATGATAGCCACGTGATCAGTGCATGATCAGTCACCTGATGGGTGTATGATCATTCACGTGACCTGTACATGGTAGCTACATGATCATTGCATGATCAGCCACGTGAGTAGTGCATGATAGCCACGTGATCACTGCATGATCAGTCACGTGATCAGTGCATGATCAGTCATGTGACCAGTACATGGTAGCTGCGTGATCATGGCATGATCAGCCACGTGAGCAGTGCATGATAGCCACGTGATCAGTGCATGATCAGACACGTGATCAGTGCATGATCAGTCACGTGATCAGTGCATGATCAGCCACGTGATCAGTGCATGATCAGGCACGTGATCAGTGTATGATCAGCCACGTGATCAGTGCATGATAGCCACGTGATCAGTGCATGATCAGTCACGTGATCAGTGCATGATCAGTCACGTGATCAGTGCATGATCAGCCACGTGATCAGTGCATGATCAGCCACGTGATCAGTGCATGATCAATTACGTGATCAGTGCATGATCAGTCACGTGATCAGTGCATGGTAGCTACGTGATCATTGCATGATCAGCCACGTGATCAGTGCATGATAGCCACGTGATCAGTGCATGATAGCCACGTGATCAGTGCATGATCAGTCACGTGATACATGTGTGATCAGCCACGTGATCAGTGCATGATCAGCCACGTGATCAGTGCATGATCAATTACGTGATCAGTGCATGATCAGTCACGTGATCAGTGCATGGTTGCTACGTGATCAGTGCATGATCAGCCACGTGATCAGTGCATGATAGCCACGTGATCAGTGCATGATCAGTCACGTGATCAGTGCATGATCAGTCACGTGATCAGTGCATGATCAGTTACGTGATCAGTGCATGATCAGTCACGTGATCAGTACATGGTTGCTACGTGATCATGCATGATCAGCCACGTGATCAGTGCATGATAGCCACGTGATCAGTGCATGATCAGTCACGTGATCAGTGTATGATCAGCCACGTGATCAGTGCATGATAGCCACGTGATCAGTGCATGATCAGTCACGTGATCAGTGCATGATCAGTCACGTGATCAGTGCATGATCAGCCACGTGATCAGTGCATGATCAGGCACGTGATCAGTGTATGATCAGCCACGTGATCAGTGCATGATAGCCACGTGATCAGTGCATGATCAGTCACGTGATCAGTGCATGATCAGTCACGTGATCAGTGCATGATCAGCCACGTGATCAGTGCATGATCAGCCACGTGATCAGTGCATGATCAATTACGTGATCAGTGCATGATCAGTCACGTGATCAGTACATGGTAGCTACGTGATCATTGCATGATCAGCCACGTGATCAGTGCATGATAGCCACGTGATCAGTGCATGATAGCCACGTGATCAGTGCATGATCAGTCATGTGATACGTGCATGATCAGCCACGTGATCAGTGCATGATATCCACGTGATCAGTGCATGATCAGCCACGTGATCAGTGCATGATAGCCACGTGATCAGTGCATGATCAGTCACGTGATAGTGTGATCAGCCACGTGATCAGTGCATGATCAGTTACGTGATCAGTGCATGATCAGTCACGTGACCAGTACATGGTTGCTACGTGATCGTGCATGATCAGCCACGTGAGCAGTGCATGATAGCCACGTGATCAGTGCATGATCAGTCACGTGATCAGTGCATGATCAGTCACGTGATCAGTGCATGATCATTTACGTGATCAGTGCATGATCAGTCACGTGACCAGTATATGGTTGCTACGTGATCATTCCATGACAGCCACGTGAGCAGTGCATGATAGCCACGTGATGTGTGCATGAGTTACGTGATCAGTGTATGATCAGCCACGTGATCAGTGCATGAGTGCCACGTGATCAGTGCATGATAGTCACGTGACAGGTGTGTGATCAGCCACGTGATCAGTGCATGATCAGCCACGTGATCAGTGCATGATAGCCACGTGATCAGTGCATGATCAGTCACGTGATCAGTGCATGATCAGCCACGTGATCAGTGCATGATAGCCACGTGATCAGTGCATGATCAGCCACGTGATCAGTGCATGATCAGTCACGTGATCAGTGCATGATCAGCCACGTGATCAGTGCATGATCAGCCACGTGATCAGTGCATGATCAGGCACGTGATCAGTGCATGATAGCCACGTGATCAGTGCATGATCAGTTACGTGATCAGTGCATGATCAGCCACGTGATCAGTGCATGATCAGCCACGTGATCAGTGCATGATCAATTACGTGATCAGTGCATGATCAGTCACGTGACCAGTGCATGGTAGCTACGTGATCAGTGCATGATCAGCCACGTGATCAGTGCATGATAGCCACGTGATCAGTGCATGATAGCCACGTGATCAGTGCATGATCAGTCACGTGATCAGTGTGTGATCAGCCACGTGATCAGTGCATGATATCCACGTGATCAGTGCATGATAGCCACGTGATCAGTGCATGATCAGTCACGTGATCATGTGTGATCAGCCACGTGATCAGTGCATGATCAGCCACGTGATCAGTGCATGATCAATCACGTGATCAGTGCATGATCAGTCACGTGACCAGTACATGGTGCTACGTGATCATTGCATGATCAGCCACGTGATCAGTGCATGATAGCCACGTGATCAGTGCATGATCAGTCACGTGATCAGTGCATGATCAGTCACGTGATCAGTGCATGATCAGTCACGTGATCAGTGCATGATCAGTCACGTGATCAGTGCATGATCAGTCACGTGATCAGTGCATGATAGCACGTGATCAGTGCATGATCAGCCACGTGATCAGTGCATGATCAGCCACGTGATCAGTGCATGATCAGGCACGTGATCAGTGCATGATCAGCCACGTGATCAGTGCATGATAGCCACGTGATCAGTGCATGATCAGTCACGTGATCAGTGCATGATCAGTCACGTGATCAGTGCATGATCAGCCACGTGATCAGTGCATGATCAGCCACGTGATCAGTGCATGATCAATTACGTGATCAGTGCATGATCAGTCACGTGATCAGTACATGGTAGCTACGTGATCATTGCATGATCAGCCACGTGATCAGTGCATGATAGCCACGTGATCAGTGCATGATAGCCACGTGATCAGTGCATGATCAGTCATGTGATACGTGTGTGATCAGCCACGTGATCAGTGCATGATATCCACGTGATCAGTGCATGACAGCCACGTGATCAGTGCATGAGAGCCACGTGATCAGTGCATGATCAGTCACGTGATACATGTGTGATCAGCCACGTGATCAGTGCATGATGAGCCACGTGATCAGTGCAGGATCAATTACGTGATCAGTGCATGATCAGTCACGTGACCAGTACATGGTTGCTACGTGATCGTTGCATGATCAGCCACGTGAGCAGAGCATGATAGCCACGTGATCAGTGCATGATCAGTCACGTGATCAGTACATGATCAGTCACGTGAACAGTGCATGATCATTTACGTGATCTGTGCATGATCAGTCACGTGACCAGTATATGGTTGCTACGTGATCATTCCATGACGAGCCACGTGAGCAGTGCATGATAGCCACGTGATGTGTGCATGAGTTACGTGAGCAGAGTATGATCAGCCACGTGATCAGTGCATGAGTGCCACGTGATCAGTGCATGATATGTCACGTGACAGGTGTGTGATCAGCCACGTGAACAGTGCATGTTCAGCCACGTGATCAGTGCATGATAGCCACGTGATCAGTGCATGATCAGTTACGTGAGCAGTGTATGATCAGCCACGTGATCAGTGCATGGTC
The DNA here is from genome assembly GCF_032452875.1 of Bos javanicus. NCBI lineage: Eukaryota > Metazoa > Chordata > Mammalia > Artiodactyla > Bovidae > Bos > Bos javanicus. Next base: position 107,596 of record NW_026893639.1, read on the forward strand.
AGACACGTGAACAGTGTATGATCAGCCACGTGATCAGTGCATGATATCCAAGTGATCAGTGCATGATCATCACGTGATCAGTGTATGATCAGCCACGTGAACAGTGCATGCTCAGTCACGTGATCTGGGCCTGCTGAGCTGCGTGATTACTGTCTGCTCATCTGCTTGACAATTGCCAGCTGAGCTGCACGATTCCTGCCTGTCATCTGCTTGACAATTGCCAGCTGTGCTGCGTAATTCCTGCCTGCTCAGCTGCTTGATTATTGCCAGCTGAGCAGCATGATTCCTCACACCTGAGTTCCATGATTATTGCCTGCTGACTGTTTGATTCGTGCCTACTCAGCTCTTTGTTTATTGCCTCCAGAGGCACATGATCAGTGTATGATAGCAAACATGATCAGCGCATGATCAGTCACATGATCAGCGCCATTAAGTCACGTGATCACTACATGATAGTCATGTGATCAGTCCATGCTCAGTCACGGTATCAGTGCATGATCAGCCACGTGATCAGTGCATGATCTGTCACATGATTAGTGTATGATCATCCACGTGATCAGTGCATGGGCAGTCATGTGATCAGTGCATGATATAGACGTGATCAGTGCATGATCAGTCTCGTGATCAGTGCATGATAGCCACGTGATCAGTGCATGATCAGTCACCTGATGGGTGTTTGATCATTCACGTGACCTGTACATGGTAGCTACATGATCATTGCATGATCAGCCACGTGAGTAGTGCATGATAGCCACGTGATCACTGCATGATCAGTCACGTGATCAGTGCATGATCAGTCATGTGACAAGTACATGGTAGCTGCGTGATCATGGCATGATCAGCCACGTGAGCAGTGCATGATAGCCACGTGATCAGTGCATGATCAGTCACGTGATCAGTGCATGATCAGTCACGTGATCAGTGCATGATCAGCCACGTGATCAGTGCATGATCAGCCACGTGATCAGTGCATGATCAATTACGTGATCAGTGCATGATCAGTCACGTGACCAGTACATGGTAGCTACGTGATCATTGCATGATCAGCCACGTGATCAGTGCATGATAGCCACGTGATCAGTGCATGATAGCCACGTGATCAGTGCATGATCAGTCATGTGATACGTGTGTGATCAGCCACGTGATCAGTGCATGATATCCACGTGATCAGTGCATGACAGCCACGTGATCAGTGCATGAGAGCCACGTGATCAGTGCATGATCAGTCACGTGATCATGTGTGATCAGCCACGTGATCAGTGCATGATCAGTTACGTGATCAGTGCATGATCAGTCACGTGACCAGTACATGGTTGCTACGTGATCGTTGCATGATCAGCCACGTGAGCAGAGCATGATAGCCACGTGATCAGTGCATGATCAGTCACGTGATCAGTACATGATCAGTCACGTGAACAGTGCATGATCATTTACGTGATCTTGCATGATCAGTCACGTGACCAGTATATGGTTGCTACGTGATCATTCCATGACGAGCCACGTGAGCAGTGCATGATAGCCACGTGATGTGTGCATGAGTTACGTGAGCAGAGTATGATCAGCCACGTGATCAGTGCATGAGTGCCACGTGATCAGTGCATGATATGTCACGTGACAGGTGTGTGATCAGCCACGTGAACAGTGCATGTTCAGCCACGTGATCAGTGCATGATAGCCACGTGATCAGTGCATGATCAGTTACGTGAGCAGTGTATGATCAGCCACGTGATCAGTGCATGGTCAGACACGTGAACAGTGTATGATCAGCCACGTGATCAGTGCATGATATCCAAGTGATCAGTGCATGATCATCACGTGATCAGTGTATGATCAGCCACGTGAACAGTGCATGCTCAGTCACGTGATCTGGGCCTGCTGAGCTGCGTGATTACTGTCTGCTCATCTGCTTGACAATTGCCAGCTGAGCTGCACGATTCCTGCCTGTCATCTGCTTGACAATTGCCAGCTGTGCTGCGTAATTCCTGCCTGTTCAGCTGCTTGATTATTGCCAGCTGAGCAGCATGATTCCTCACACCTGAGTTCCATGATTATTGCCTGCTGACTGTTTGATTCGTGCCTACTCAGCTCTTTGTTTATTGCCTCCAGAGGCACATGATCAGTGTATGATAGCAAACATGATCAGCGCATGATCAGTCACATGATCAGCGCCATTAAGTCACGTGATCACTACATGATAGTCATGTGATCAGTCCATGCTCAGTCACGGTATCAGTGCATGATCAGCCACGTGATCAGTGCATGATCTGTCACATGATTAGTGTATGATCATCCACGTGATCAGTGCATGGGCAGTCATGTGATCAGTGCATGATATAGACGTGATCAGTGCATGATCAGTCTCGTGATCAGTGCATGATAGCCACGTGATCAGTGCATGATCAGTCACCTGATGGGTGTATGATCATTCACGTGACCTGTACATGGTAGCTACATGATCATTGCATGATCAGCCACGTGAGTAGTGCATGATAGCCACGTGATCACTGCATGATCAGTCACGTGATCAGTGCATGATCAGTCATGTGACCAGTACATGGTAGCTGCGTGATCATGGCATGATCAGCCACGTGAGCAGTGCATGATAGCCACGTGATCAGTGCATGATCAGACACGTGATCAGTGCATGATCAGTCACGTGATCAGTGCATGATCAGCCACGTGATCAGTGCATGATCAGGCACGTGATCAGTGTATGTCAGCCACGTGATCAGTGCATGATAGCCACGTGATCAGTGCATGATCAGTCACGTGATCAGTGCATGATCAGTTACGTGATCAGTGCATGATCAGCCACGTGATCAGTGCATGATCAGCCACGTGATCAGTGCATGATCAATTACGTGATCAGTGCATGATCAGTCACGTGACCAGTACATGGTAGCTACGTGATCAGTGCATGATCAGCCACGTGATCAGTGCATGATAGCCACGTGATCAGTGCATGATAGCCACGTGATCAGTGCATGATCAGTCACGTGATACATGTGTGATCAGCCACGTGATCAGTGCATGATAGCCACGTGATCAGTGCATGATCAATTACGTGATCAGTGCATGATCAGTCACGTGATCAGTGCATGGTTGCTACGTGATCGTGCATGATCAGCCACGTGAGCAGTGCATGATAGCCACGTGATCAGTGCATGATCAGTCACGTGATCAGTGCATGATCAGTCACGTGATCAGTGCATGATCATTTACGTGATCAGTGCATGATCAGTCACGTGACCAGTGCATGGTTGCTACGTGATCATGCATGACAGCCACGTGATCAGTGCATGATAGCCACGTGATCAGTGCATGATCAGTCACGTGATCAGTGTATGATCAGCCACGTGATCAGTGCATGATAGCCACGTGATCAGTGCATGATCAGCCACGTGATCAGTGCATGATCAGTCACGTGATCAGTGCATGATCAGCCACGTGATCAGTGCATGATCAGCCACGTGATCAGTGCATGATCAGCCACGTGATCAGTGCATGATAGCCACGTGATCAGTGCATGATCAGTCACGTGATCAGTGCATGATCAGTCACGTGATCAGTGCATGATCAGCCACGTGATCAGTGCATGATCAGCCACGTGATCAGTGCATGATCAGTTACGTGATCAGTGCATGATCAGTCACGTGATCAGTGCATGGTAGCTACGTGATCAGTGCATGATCAGCCACGTGATCAGTGCATGATAGCCACGTGATCAGTGCATGATAGCCACGTGATCAGTGCATGATCAGTCACGTGATACGTGTGTGATCAGCCACGTGATCAGTGCATGATATCCACGTGATCAGTGCATGATCAGCCACGTGATCAGTGCATGATAGCCACGTGATCAGTGCATGATCAGTCACGTGATACTTGTGTGATCAGCCACGTGATCAGTGCATGATCAGTCACGTGATCAGTGCATGATCAGTCACGTGACCAGTACATGGTAGCTACGTGATCGTTGCATGATCAGCCACGTGATCAGTGCATGATAGCCACGTGATCAGTGCATGATCAGTCACGTGATCAGTGCATGATCAGTCACGTGATCAGTGCATGATCATTTACGTGATCAGTGCATGATCAGTCACGTGACCAGTATATGGTTGCTACGTGATCATTGCATGACAGCCACGTGATCAGTGCATGATAGCCACGTGATCTGTGCATGAGTTACGTGATCAGTGTATGATCAGCCACGTGATCAGTGCATGAGTGCCACGTGATCAGTGCATGATATGTCACGTGACAGTGTGTGATCAGCCACGTGATCAGTGCATGATCAGCCACGTGATCAGTGCATGATAGCCACGTGATCAGTGCATGATCAGTCACGTGATCAGTGCATGATCAGCCACGTGATCAGTGCATGATAGCCACGTGATCAGTGCATGATCAGTCACGTGATCAGTGCATGATCAGTCACGTGATCAGTGCATGATCAGCCACGTGATCAGTGCATGATCAGCCACGTGATCAGTGCATGATCAGGCACGTGATCAGTGCATGATAGCCACGTGATCAGTGCATGATCAGTCACGTGATCAGTGCATGATCAGCCACGTGATCAGTGCATGATCAGCCACGTGATCAGTGCATGATCAATTACGTGATCAGTGCATGATCAGTCACGTGACCAGTGCATGGTAGCTACGTGATCAGTGCATGATCAGCCACGTGATCAGTGCATGATAGCCACGTGATCAGTGCATGATAGCCACGTGATCAGTGCATGATCAGTCACGTGATCAGTGTGTGATCAGCCACGTGATCAGTGCATGATATCCACGTGATCAGTGCATGATAGCCACGTGATCAGTGCATGATCAGTCACGTGATCATGTGTGATCAGCCACGTGATCAGTGCATGATCAGCCACGTGATCAGTGCATGATCAATTACGTGATCAGTGCATGATCAGTCACGTGACCAGTACATGGTGCTACGTGATCGTTGCATGATCAGCCACGTGATCAGTGCATGATAGCCACGTGATCAGTGCATGATCAGTCACGTGATCAGTGCATGATCAGTCACGTGATCAGTGCATGATCAGTCACGTGATCAGTGCATGATCAGTCACGTGATCAGTGCATGATCAGTCACGTGATCAGTGCATGATAGCTACGTGATCAGTGCATGATCAGCCACGTGATCAGTGCATGATCAGCCACGTGATCAGTGCATGATCAGTCACGTGATCAGTGCATGATCAGCCACGTGATCAGTGCATGATAGCCACGTGATCAGTGCATGATCAGTCACGTGATCAGTGCATGATCAGTCACGTGATCAGTGCATGATCAGCCACGTGATCAGTGCATGATCAGCCACGTGATCAGTGCATGATCAATTACGTGATCAGTGCATGATCAGTCACGTGATCAGTACATGGTAGCTACGTGATCATTGCATGATCAGCCACGTGATCAGTGCATGATAGCCACGTGATCAGTGCATGATAGCCACGTGATCAGTGCATGATCAGTCATGTGATACGTGTGTGATCAGCCACGTGATCAGTGCATGATATCCACGTGATCAGTGCATGACAGCCACGTGATCAGTGCATGAGAGCCACGTGATCAGTGCATGATCAGTCACGTGATACATGTGTGATCAGCCACGTGATCAGTGCATGATGAGCCACGTGATCAGTGCAGGATCAATTACGTGATCAGTGCATGATCAGTCACGTGACCAGTACATGGTTGCTACGTGATCGTTGCATGATCAGCCACGTGAGCAGAGCATGATAGCCACGTGATCAGTGCATGATCAGTCACGTGATCAGTACATGATCAGTCACGTGAACAGTGCATGATCATTTACGTGATCTGCATGATCAGTCACGTGACCAGTATATGGTTGCTACGTGATCATTCCATGACGAGCCACGTGAGCAGTGCATGATAGCCACGTGATGTGTGCATGAGTTACGTGAGCAGAGTATGATCAGCCACGTGATCAGTGCATGAGTGCCACGTGATCAGTGCATGATATGTCACGTGACAGGTGTGTGATCAGCCACGTGAACAGTGCATGTTCAGCCACGTGATCAGTGCATGATAGCCACGTGATCAGTGCATGATCAGTTACGTGAGCAGTGTATGATCAGCCACGTGATCAGTGCATGGTCAGACACGTGAACAGTGTATGATCAGCCACGTGATCAGTGCATGATATCCAAGTGATCAGTGCATGATCATCACGTGATCAGTGTATGATCAGCCACGTGAACAGTGCATGCTCAGTCACGTGATCTGGGCCTGCTGAGCTGCGTGATTACTGTCTGCTCATCTGCTTGACAATTGCCAGCTGAGCTGCACGATTCCTGCCTGTCATCTGCTTGACAATTGCCAGCTGTGCTGCGTAATTCCTGCCTGCTCAGCTGCTTGATTATTGCCAGCTGAGCAGCATGATTCCTCACACCTGAGTTCCATGATTATTGCCTGCTGACTGTTTGATTCGTGCCTACTCAGCTCTTTGTTTATTGCCTCCAGAGGCACATGATCAGTGTATGATAGCAAACATGATCAGCGCATGATCAGTCACATGATCAGCGCCATTAAGTCACGTGATCACTACATGATAGTCATGTGATCAGTCCATGCTCAGTCACGGTATCAGTGCATGATCAGCCACGTGATCAGTGCATGATCTGTCACATGATTAGTGTATGATCATCCACGTGATCAGTGCATGGGCAGTCATGTGATCAGTGCATGATATAGACGTGATCAGTGCATGATCAGTCTCGTGATCAGTGCATGATAGCCACGTGATCAGTGCATGATCAGTCACCTGATGGGTGTATGATCATTCACGTGACCTGTACATGGTAGCTACATGATCATTGCATGATCAGCCACGTGAGTAGTGCATGATAGCCACGTGATCACTGCATGATCAGTCACGTGATCAGTGCATGATCAGTCATGTGACAAGTACATGGTAGCTGCGTGATCATGGCATGATCAGCCACGTGAGCAGTGCATGATAGCCACGTGATCAGTGCATGATCAGACACGTGATCAGTGCATGATCAGTCACGTGATCAGTGCATGATCAGCCACGTGATCAGTGCATGATCAGGCACGTGATCAGTGTATGTCAGCCACGTGATCAGTGCATGATAGCCACGTGATCAGTGCATGATCAGTCACGTGATCAGTGCATGATCAGTCATGTGATCAGTGCATGATCAGCCACGTGATCAGTGCATGATCAGCCACGTGATCAGTGCATGATCAATTACTTGTTCAGTGCATGATCAGTCACGTGACCAGTACATGGTAGCTACGTGATCATTGCATGATCAGCCACGTGATCAGTGCATGATAGCCACGTGATCAGTGCATGATAGCCACGTGATCAGTGCATGATCAGTCACGTGATCATGTGTGATCAGCCACGTGATCAGTGCATGATCAGCCACGTGATCAGTGCATGATCAATTACGTGATCAGTGCATGATCAGTCACGTGATCAGTGCATGGTTGCTACGTGATCAGTGCATGATCAGCCACGTGATCAGTGCATGATAGCCACGTGATCAGTGCATGATCAGTCACGTGATCAGTGCATGATCAGTCACGTGATCAGTGCATGATCAGTTACGTGATCAGTGCATGATCAGTCACGTGACCAGTACATGGTTGCTACGTGATCATGCCATGACGAGCCACGTGATCAGTGCATGATAGCCACGTGATCAGTGCATGATCAGTCACGTGATCAGTGTATGTCAGCCACGTGATCAGTGCATGATAGCCACGTGATCAGTGCATGATCAGCCACGTGATCAGTGCATGATCAGTCACGTGATCAGTGCATGATCAGCCACGTGATCAGTGCATGATCAGGCACGTGATCAGTGTATGATCAGCCACGTGATCAGTGCATGATAGCCACGTGATCAGTGCATGATCAGTCACGTGATCAGTGCATGATCAGTTACGTGATCAGTGCATGATCAGCCACGTGATCAGTGCATGATCAGCCACGTGATCAGTGCATGATCAATTACGTGATCAGTGCATGATCAGTCACGTGACCAGTACATGGTAGCTACGTGATCATTGCATGATCAGCCACGTGATCAGTGCATGATAGCCACGTGATCAGTGCATGATAGCCACGTGATCAGTGCATGATCAGTCATGTGATACGTGTGTGATCAGCCACGTGATCAGTGCATGATATCCACGTGATCAGTGCATGACAGCCACGTGATCAGTGCATGAGAGCCACGTGATCAGTGCATGATCAGTCACGTGATACATGTGTGATCAGCCACGTGATCAGTGCATGATCATTTACGTGATCAGTGCATGATCAGTCACGTGACCAGTACATGGTTGCTACGTGATCGTTGCATGATCAGCCACGTGAGCAGAGCATGATAGCCACGTGATCAGTGCATGATCAGTCACGTGATCAGTACATGATCAGTCACGTGAACAGTGCATGATCATTTACGTGATCTGTGCATGATCAGTCACGTGACCAGTATATGGTTGCTACGTGATCATTCCATGACGAGCCACGTGAGCAGTGCATGATAGCCACGTGATGTGTGCATGAGTTACGTGAGCAGAGTATGATCAGCCACGTGATCAGTGCATGAGTGCCACGTGATCAGTGCATGATATGTCACGTGACAGGTGTGTGATCAGCCACGTGAACAGTGCATGTTCAGCCACGTGATCAGTGCATGATAGCCACGTGATCAGTGCATGATCAGTTACGTGAGCAGTGTATGATCAGCCACGTGATCAGTGCATGGTCAGACACGTGAACAGTGTATGATCAGCCACGTGATCAGTGCATGATATCCAAGTGATCAGTGCATGATCATCACGTGATCAGTGTATGATCAGCCACGTGAACAGTGCATGTTCAGTCACGTGATCTGGGCCTGCTGAGCTGCGTGATTACTGTCTGCTCATCTGCTTGACAATTGCCAGCTGAGCTGCACGATTCCTGCCTGTCATCTGCTTGACAATTGCCAGCTGTGCTGCGTAATTCCTGCCTGTTCAGCTGCTTGATTATTGCCAGCTGAGCAGCATGATTCCTCACACCTGAGTTCCATGATTATTGCCTGCTGACTGTTTGATTCGTGCCTACTCAGCTCTTTGTTTATTGCCTCCAGAGGCACATGATCAGTGTATGATAGCAAACATGATCAGCGCATGATCAGTCACATGATCAGCGCCATTAAGTCACGTGATCACTACATGATAGTCATGTGATCAGTCCATGCTCAGTCACGGTATCAGTGCATGATCAGCCACGTGATCAGTGCATGATCTGTCACATGATTAGTGTATGATCATCCACGTGATCAGTGCATGGGCAGTCATGTGATCAGTGCATGATATAGACGTGATCAGTGCATGATCAGTCTCGTGATCAGTGCATGATAGCCACGTGATCAGTGCATGATCAGTCACCTGATGGGTGTATGATCATTCACGTGACCTGTACATGGTAGCTACATGATCATTGCATGATCAGCCACGTGAGTAGTGCATGATAGCCACGTGATCACTGCATGATCAGTCACGTGATCAGTGCATGATCAGTCATGTGACCAGTACATGGTAGCTGCGTGATCATGGCATGATCAGCCACGTGAGCAGTGCATGATAGCCACGTGATCAGTGCATGATCAGACACGTGATCAGTGCATGATCAGTCACGTGATCAGTGCATGATCAGCCACGTGATCAGTGCATGATCAGGCACGTGATCAGTGTATGTCAGCCACGTGATCAGTGCATGATAGCCACGTGATCAGTGCATGATCAGTCACGTGATCAGTGCATGATCAGTTACGTGATCAGTGCATGATCAGCCACGTGATCAGTGCATGATCAGCCACGTGATCAGTGCATGATCAATTACTTGTTCAGTGCATGATCAGTCACGTGACCAGTACATGGTAGCTACGTGATCAGTGCATGATCAGCCACGTGATCAGTGCATGATAGCCACGTGATCAGTGCATGATAGCCACGTGATCAGTGCATGATCAGTCACGTGATCATGTGTGATCAGCCACGTGATCAGTGCATGATCAGCCACGTGATCAGTGCATGATCAATTACGTGATCAGTGCATGATCAGTCACGTGATCAGTGCATGATTGCTACGTGATCAGTGCATGATCAGCCACGTGAGCAGTGCATGATAGCCACGTGATCAGTGCATGATCAGTCACGTGATCAGTGCATGATCAGTCACGTGATCAGTGCATGATCATTTACGTGATCAGTGCATGATCAGTCACGTGACCAGTACATGGTTGCTACGTGATCATGCCATGATCAGCCACGTGATCAGTGCATGATAGCCACGTGATCAGTGCATGATCAGTCACGTGATCAGTGTATGATCAGCCACGTGATCAGTGCATGATAGCCACGTGATCAGTGCATGATCAGTCACGTGATCAGTGCATGATCAGTCACGTGATCAGTGCATGATCAGCCACGTGATCAGTGCATGATCAGGCACGTGATCAGTGCATGATCAGCCACGTGATCAGTGCATGATAGCCACGTGATCAGTGCATGATCAGTCACGTGATCAGTGCATGATCAGTCACGTGATCAGTGCATGATCAGCCACGTGATCAGTGCATGATCAGCCACGTGATCAGTGCATGATCAATTACGTGATCAGTGCATGATCAGTCACGTGACCAGTACATGGTAGCTACGTGATCATTGCATGATCAGCCACGTGATCAGTGCATGATAGCCACGTGATCAGTGCATGATAGCCACGTGATCAGTGCATGATCAGTCATGTGATAGTGTGTGATCAGCCACGTGATCAGTGCATGATATCCACGTGATCAGTGCATGATCAGCCACGTGATCAGTGCATGATAGCCACGTGATCAGTGCATGATCAGTCACGTGATACATGTGTGATCAGTCACGTGATCAGTGCATGATCAGTTACGTGATCAGTGCATGATCAGTCACGTGACCAGTACATGGTTGCTACGTGATCGTTGCATGATCAGCCACGTGAGCAGTGCATGATAGCCACGTGATCAGTGCATGATCAGTCACGTGATCAGTGCATGATCAGTCACGTGATCAGTGCATGATCATTTACGTGATCAGTGCATGATCAGTCACGTGACCAGTATATGGTTGCTACGTGATCATTGCATGACAGCCACGTGAGCAGTGCATGATAGCCACGTGATGTGTGCATGAGTTACGTGATCAGTGTATGATCAGCCACGTGATCAGTGCATGAGTGCCACGTGATCAGTGCATGATATGTCACGTGACAGTGTGTGATCAGCCACGTGATCAGTGCATGATCAGCCACGTGATCAGTGCATGATAGCCACGTGATCAGTGCATGATCAGTCACGTGATCAGTGCATGATCAGCCACGTGATCAGTGCATGATAGCCACGTGATCAGTGCATGATCAGCCACGTGATCAGTGCATGATCAGTCACGTGATCAGTGCATGATCAGCCACGTGATCAGTGCATGATCAGGCACGTGATCAGTGCATGTCCAGCCACGTGATCAGTGCATGATAGCCACGTGATCAGTGCATGATCAGTCACGTGATCAGTGCATGATCAGTTACGTGATCAGTGCATGATCAGCCACGTGATCAGTGCATGATCAGCCACGTGATCAGTGCATGATCAATTACGTGATCAGTGCATGATCAGTCACGTGACCAGTGCATGGTAGCTACGTGATCAGTGCATGATCAGCCACGTGATCAGTGCATGATAGCCACGTGATCAGTGCATGATAGCCACGTGATCAGTGCATGATCAGTCACGTGATAGTGCATGATCAGCCACGTGATCAGTGCATGATATCCACGTGATCAGTGCATGATAGCCACGTGATCAGTGCATGATCAGTCACGTGATCATGTGTGATCAGCCACGTGATCAGTGCATGATCAGCCACGTGATCAGTGCATGATCAATTACGTGATCAGTGCATGATCAGTCACGTGACCAGTACATGGTGCTACGTGATCATTGCATGATCAGCCACGTGATCAGTGCATGATAGCCACGTGATCAGTGCATGATCAGTCACGTGATCAGTGCATGATCAGTCACGTGATCAGTGCATGATCAGTCACGTGATCAGTGCATGATCAGTCACGTGATCAGTGCATGATCAGTCACGTGATCAGTGCATGATAGCTACGTGATCAGCATGATCAGCCACGTGATCAGTGCATGATAGCCACGTGATCAGTGCATGATCAGGCACGTGATCAGTGCATGATCAGCCACGTGATCAGTGCATGATAGCCACGTGATCAGTGCATGATCAGTCACGTGATCAGTGCATGATCAGTCACGTGATCAGTGCATGATCAGCCACGTGATCAGTGCATGATCAGCCACGTGATCAGTGCATGATCAATTACGTGATCAGTGCATGATCAGTCACGTGATCAGTACATGGTAGCTACGTGATCATTGCATGATCAGCCACGTGATCAGTGCATGATAGCCACGTGATCAGTGCATGATAGCCACGTGATCAGTGCATGATCAGTCATGTGATACGTGTGTGATCAGCCACGTGATCAGTGCATGATATCCACGTGATCAGTGCATGACAGCCACGTGATCAGTGCATGAGAGCCACGTGATCAGTGCATGATCAGTCACGTGATACATGTGTGATCAGCCACGTGATCAGTGCATGATGAGCCACGTGATCAGTGCAGGATCAATTACGTGATCAGTGCATGATCAGTCACGTGACCAGTACATGGTTGCTACGTGATCGTTGCATGATCAGCCACGTGAGCAGAGCATGATAGCCACGTGATCAGTGCATGATCAGTCACGTGATCAGTACATGATCAGTCACGTGAACAGTGCATGATCATTTACGTGATCTGTGCATGATCAGTCACGTGACCAGTATATGGTTGCTACGTGATCATTCCATGACGAGCCACGTGAGCAGTGCATGATAGCCACGTGATGTGTGCATGAGTTACGTGAGCAGAGTATGATCAGCCACGTGATCAGTGCATGAGTGCCACGTGATCAGTGCATGATATGTCACGTGACAGGTGTGTGATCAGCCACGTGAACAGTGCATGTTCAGCCACGTGATCAGTGCATGATAGCCACGTGATCAGTGCATGATCAGTTACGTGAGCATTGTATGATCAGCCACGTGATCAGTGCATGGTCAGACACGTGAAAAGTGTATGATCAGCCACGTGATCAGTGCATGATATCCAAGTGATCAGTGCATGATCATCACGTGATCAGTGTATGATCAGCCACGTGAACAGTGCATGCTCAGTCACGTGATCTGGGCCTGCTGAGCTGCGTGATTACTGTCTGCTCATCTGCTTGACAATTGCCAGCTGAGCTGCACGATTCCTGCCTGTCATCTGCTTGACAATTGCCAGCTGTGCTGCGTAATTCCTGCCTGCTCAGCTGCTTGATTATTGCCAGCTGAGCAGCATGATTCCTCACACCTGAGTTCCATGATTATTGCCTGCTGACTGTTTGATTCGTGCCTACTCAGCTCTTTGTTTATTGCCTCCAGAGGCACATGATCAGTGTATGATAGCAAACATGATCAGCGCATGATCAGTCACATGATCAGCGCCATTAAGTCACGTGATCACTACATGATAGTCATGTGATCAGTCCATGCTCAGTCACGGTATCAGTGCATGATCAGCCACGTGATCAGTGCATGATCTGTCACAAGATTAGTGTATGATCATCCACGTGATCAGTGCATGGGCAGTCATGTGATCAGTGCATGATATAGACGTGATCAGTGCATGATCAGTCTCGTGATCAGTGCATGATAGCCACGTGATCAGTGCATGATCAGTCACCTGATGGGTGTATGATCATTCACGTGACCTGTACATGGTAGCTACATGATCATTGCATGATCAGCCACGTGAGTAGTGCATGATAGCCACGTGATCAGTGCATGATCAGTCACGTGATCAGTGCATGATCAGCCACGTGATCAGTGCATGATCAGGCACGTGATCAGTGCATGATCAGCCACGTGATCAGTGCATGATAGCCACGTGATCAGTGCATGATCAGTCACGTGATCAGTGCATGATCAGTCACGTGATCAGTGCATGATCAGCCACGTGATCAGTGCATGATCAGCCACGTGATCAGTGCATGATCAATTACGTGATCAGTGCATGATCAGTCACGTGACCAGTGCATGGTAGCTACGTGATCAGTGCATGATCAGCCACGTGATCAGTGCATGATAGCCACGTGATCAGTGCATGATAGCCACGTGATCAGTGCATGATCAGTCATGTGATAGTGTGTGATCAGCCACGTGATCAGTGCATGATAGCCACGTGATCAGTGCATGATAGCCACGTGATCAGTGCATGATCAGTCACGTGATCATGTGTGATCAGCCACGTGATCAGTGCATGATCAGCCACGTGATCAGTGCATGATCAATTACGTGATCAGTGCATGATCAGTCACGTGATCAGTGCATGGTTGCTACGTGATCAGTGCATGATCAGCCACGTGATCAGTGCATGATAGCCACGTGATCAGTGCATGATCAGTCACGTGATCAGTGCATGATCAGTCACGTGATCAGTGCATGATCAGTCACGTGATCAGTGCATGATCAGTTACGTGATCAGTGCATGATCAGTCACGTGACCAGTACATGGTTGCTACGTGATCATTGCATGATCAGCCACGTGATCAGTGCATGATAGCCACGTGATCAGTGCATGATCAGCCACGTGATCAGTGCATGATCAGTCACGTGATCAGTGCATGATCAGCCACGTGATCAGTGCATGATCAGTCACGTGATCAGTGCATGATCAGCCACGTGATCAGTGCATGATAGCCACGTGATCAGTGCATGATCAGTCACGTGATCAGTGCATGATCAGTTACGTGATCAGTGCATGATCAGCCACGTGATCAGTGCATGATCAGTCACGTGATCAGTGCATGATCAGTTACGTGATCAGTGCATGATCAGCCACGTGATCAGTGCATGATAGCCACGTGATCAGTGCATGATAGCCACGTGATCAGTGCATGATCAGTCATGTGATACGTGTGTGATCAGCCACGTGATCAGTGCATGATATCCACGTGATCAGTGCATGACAGCCACGTGATCAGTGCATGATAGCCACGTGATCAGTGCATGATCAGTCACGTGATCATGTGTGATCAGCCACGTGATCAGTGCATGATGAGCCACGTGATCAGTGCATGATCAATTACGTGATCAGTGCATGATCAGTCACGTGACCAGTACATGGTTGCTACGTGATCGTTGCATGATCAGCCACGTGAGCAGTGCATGATAGCCACGTGATCAGTGCATGATCAGTCACGTGATCAGTGCATGATCAGTCACGTGAACAGTGCATGATCATTTACGTGATCAGTGCATGATCAGTCACGTGACCAGTATATGGTTGCTACGTGATCATTCCATGACGAGCCACGTGAGCAGTGCATGATAGCCACGTGATGTGTGCATGAGTTACGTGAGCAGTGTATGATCAGCCACGTGATCAGTGCATGAGTGCCACGTGATCAGTGCATGATATGTCACGTGACAGTGTGTGATCAGCCACGTGAACAGTGCATGATCAGCCACGTGATCAGTGCATGATAGCCACGTGATCAGTGCATGATCAGTTACGTGATCAGTGTATGATCAGCCACGTGAACAGTGCATGCTCAGTCACGTGATCAGGGCCTGCTGAGCTGCGTGATTACTGTCTGCTCATCTGCTTGACAATTGCCAGCTGAGCTGCACGATTCCTGCCTGTCATCTGCTTGACAATTGCCAGCTGTGCTGCGTAATTCCTGCCTGCTCAGCTGCTTGATTATTGCCAGCTGAGCAGCATGATTCCTCACACCTGAGTTCCATGATTATTGCCTGCTGACTGTTTGATTCGTGCCTACTCAGCTCTTTGTTTATTGCCTCCAGAGGCACATGATCAGTGTATGATAGCAAACATGATCAGCGCATGATCAGTCACATGATCAGCGCCATTAAGTCACGTGATCACTACATGATAGTCATGTGATCAGTCCATGCTCAGTCACGGTATCAGTGCATGATCAGCCACGTGATCAGTGCATGATCAGCCACGTGATCAGTGCATGATCAGCCACGTGATCAGTGCATGATCAGTCACGTGATCAGTGCATGATCAGGCACGTGATCAGTGCATGATCAGCCACGTGATCAGTGCATGATAGCCACGTGATCAGTGCATGATCAGTCACCTGATGGGTGTATGATCAGTCACGTGACCTGTACATGGTAGCTACATGATCATTGCATGATCAGCCACGTGAGTAGTGCATGATAGCCACGTGATCAGTGCATGATCAGTCACGTGATCAGTGCATGATCAGTCATGTGATCAGTGCATGATCAGGCACGTGATCAGTGCATGATCAGCCACGTGATCAGTGCATGATACCACGTGATCAGTGCATGATCAGTCACGTGATCAGTGCATGATCAGTCACGTGATCAGTGCATGATCAGCCACGTGATCAGTGCATGATCAGCCACGTGATCAGTGCATGATCAATCACGTGATCAGTGCATGATCAGTCACGTGACCAGTGCATGGTAGCTACGTGATCAGTGCATGATCAGCCACGTGATCAGTGCATGATAGCCACGTGATCAGTGCATGATCAGTCACGTGATCAGTGCATGATCAGTCACGTGATCAGTGCATGATCAGTCACGTGATCAGTGCATGATCAGTTACGTGATCAGTGCATGATCAGTCACGTGATCAGTGCATGGTAGCTACGTGATCATTGCATGATCAGCCACGTGATCAGTGCATGATAGCCACGTGATCAGTGCATGATCAGTCACGTGATCAGTGCATGATCAGCCACGTGATCAGTGCATGATCAGTCACGTGATCAGTGCATGATATAGACGTGATCAGTGCATGATCAGTCACGTGATCAGTGCATGATCAGCCACGTGATCAGTGCATGATAGCCACGTGATCAGTGCATGATAGCCAGTGATCAGTGCATGATCAGTCACGTGATCAGTGCATGATCAGCCACGTGATCAGTGCATGATAGCCACGTGATCAGTGCATGATCATCACGTGATCAGTGCATGATCAGTCACGTGATCAGTGCATGATCAGCCACGTGATCAGTGCATGATCAGCCACGTGATCAGTGCATGATCAGTCACGTGATCAGTGCATGATCAGTCACGTGATCAGTGCATGATCAGTCACGTGATCAGTGCATGATAGCCACGTGATCAGTGCATGATCAGTCACGTGATCAGTGCATGATCAGTCACGTGATCAGTGCATGATCAGCCACGTGATCAGTGCATGATCAGCCACGTGATCAGTGCATGATCAGTTACGTGATCAGTGCATGATCAGCCACGTGATCAGTGCATGATCAGTCACGTGATCAGTGCATGATCAGTCACGTGATCAGTGCATGATCAGCCACGTGATCAGTGCATGATCAGTCACGTGATCAGTGCATGATAGCCACGTGATCAGTGCATGATCAGCCACGTGATCAGTGCATGATAGCCACGTGATCAGTGCATGATCAGTCACGTGATCAGTGTATGATCAGCCACGTGATCAGTGCATGATATCCAAGTGATCAGTGCATGATCAATCACGTGATCAGTGTATGATCAGCCACGTGAACAGTGCATGCTCAGTCACGTGATCTGGGGCTGCTGAGCTGCGTGATTACTGGCTGCTCATCTGCTTGACAATTGCCACCTGAGCTGCACGATTCCTGCCTGTCATCTGCTTGACAATTGCCAGCTGTGCTGCGTAATTCCTGCCTGCTCAGCTGCTTGATTATTGCCAGCTGAGCAGCATGATTCCTCACATCTGAGTTCCATGATTATTGCCTGCTGACTGTTTGATTCGTGCCTACTCAGCTCTTTGTTTATTGCCTCCAGAGGCACATGATCAGTGTATGATAGCAAACATGATCAGCGCATGATCAGTCAGATGATCAGCGCCATTAAGTCACGTGATCACTACATGATAGTCATGTGATCAGTCCATGCTCAGTCACGGTATCAGTGCATGATCAGCCACGTGATCAGTGCATGATCTGTCACAAGATTAGTGTATGATCATCCACGTGATCAGTGCATGGGCAGTCATGTGATCAGTGCATGATATAGACGTGAACAGTGCATGATCAATCTCGTGATCAGTGCATGATAGCCACGTGATCAGTGCATGATCAGTCACCTGATGGGTGTATGATCATTCACGTGACCTGTACATGGTAGCTACATGATCATTGCATGATCAGCCACGTGAGTAGTTCATGATAGCCACGTGATCACTGCATGATCAGTCACGTGATCAGTGCATGATCAGTCATGTGACCAGTACATGGTAGCTGCGTGATCATGGCATAATCAGCCACGTGAGCAGCGCATGATAGCCACGTGATCAGTGCATGATCAGACACGAGATCAGTGCATGATCAGTCACGTGATCAGTGCATGATCAGCCACGTGATCAGTGCATGACCAGGCACGTGATCAGTGTATGTCCAGCCAAGTGATCAGTGCATTATAGCCACGTGATCAGTGCATGATCAGTCACGTGATCAGTGCATGATCAGTTATGTGATCAGTGTATGATCAGCCACGTGATCAGTGCATGATCAGCCACATGATCAGTACATGATCAATTACGTGTTCAGTGCATGATCAGTCACGTGACCAGTACATGGTAGCTACGTGATCATTGCCTGATCAGCAACATGATCAGTGCATGATAGCCACGTGATCAGTGCATGATAGCCGCGTGATCAGTGCATGATCAGTCATGTGATACGTGTGTGATCAGCCACGTGATCAGTGCATGATATCCACGTGATCAGTGCATACAGCCACGTGATCAGTGCATGAGAGCCAAGTGATCAGTGCATGATTAGTCACGTGATACATGTGTGATCAGCCACGTGATCAGTGCATGATGAGCCACGTGATCAGTGCAGGATCAATTACCTGATCAGTGCATGATCAGTCACGTGAACAGTGCATGATCATTTACGTGATCTTTGCATGATCAGTCACGTTACCAGTATATGGTTGCTACGTGATCATTCCATGACGAGCCACGTGAGCAGTGCATGACCAGGCACGTGATCAGTGTATGTCCAGCCAAGTGATCATTGCATGATAGCCACGTGATCAGTGCATGATCAGTCACCTGATGGGTGTATGATCATTCACGTGACCTGTACATGGTAGCTACATGATCATTGCATGTTCAGCCACGTGAGTAGTTCATGATAGCCACGTGATCACTGCATGATCAGTCACGTGATCAGTGCATTATCAGCCACGTGATCAGTGCATGATCAGTCACGTGACCAGTATATGGTTACTACGTGATCGTTGCATGATCAGCCACGTGAGCAGAGCATGATAGCCACGTGGTCAGTGCATGATCAGTCACGTGATCAGTACCTGATCAGTCACGTGAACAGTGCATGATCATTTCCGTGATCTTTGCATGATCAGTCACGTTACCAGTATATGGTTGCTACGTGATCATTCCATGACGAGCCACGTGAGCAGTGCATGAGTGCCACGTGATCAGTGCATGATATGTCACGTGACAGGTGTATGATCAGCCACGTGAACAGTGCATGTTCAGCCACGTGATCAGTGCATGATAGCCACGTGATCAGTGCATGATCAGTTACGTGAGCAGTGTATGATCAACCACGTGAGCACTGCATGGTCAGACACGTGAACAGTGTATGATCAGCCACGTGATCAGTGCATGATATCCAAGTGATCAGTGCATGATCATCACGTGATCAGTGTATGATCAGCCACGTGAAGAGTGCATGCTCAGTCACGTTATCTGGGCCTGCTGAGCTGCGTGATTACTGTCTGCTCATCTGCTTGACAATTGCCAGCTGAGCTGCACGATTCCTGCCTGTCATCTGCTTGACAATTGCCAGCTGTGCTGTGTAATTCCTGCCTGTTCAGCTGCTTGATTATTGCCAGCTGAGCAGCATGATTCCTCACACCTGAGTTCCATGATTATTGCCTGCTGACTGTTTGATTCGTGCCTACTCAGCTCTTTGTTTATTGCCTCCAGAGGCACATGATCAGTGTATGATAGCAAACATGATCAGCGCATGATCAGTCACATGATCAGCGCCATTAAGTCACGTGATCACTACATGATAGTTATGTGATCAGTCCATGCTCAGTCACGCTATCAGTGCATGATCAGCCACGTGATCAGTGCATGATAGCCACGTGATCAGTGCATGATCAGTCACCTGATGGGTGTATGATCATTCACGTGACCTGTACATGGTAGCTACATGATCATTGCATGATCAGCCACGTGAGTAGTTCATGATAGCCACGTGATCACTGCATGATCAGTCACGTGATCAGTGCATGATCAGTCATGTGACCAGTACATGGTAGCTGCGTGATCATGGCATGATCAGCCACGTGAGCAGTGCATGATAGCCACGTGATCAGTGCATGATCAGACACGAGATCAGTGCATGATCAGTCACGTGATCAGTGCATGATCAGCCACGTGATCAGTGCATGACCAGGCACGTGATCAGTACATGGTAGCTACGTGATCATTGCCTGATCAGCCACATGATCAGTGCATGATAGCCACGTGATCAGTGAATGATAGCCACGTGATCAGTGCATGATCAGTCATGTGATACGTGTGTGATCAGCCACGTGATCAGTGCATGATATCCACGTGATCAGTGCATGACAGCCACGTGATCAGTGCATGAGAGCCACGTGATCAGTGCATGATCAGTCACGTGATACATGTGTGATCAGCCACGTGATCAGTGCATGATGAGCCACGTGATCAGTGCAGGATCAATTACGTGATCAGTGCATGATCAGTCACGTGACCAGTACATGGTTGCTACGTGATCGTTGCATGATCAGCCACGTGAGCAGAGCATGATAGCCACGTGGTCAGTGCATGATCAGTCACGTGATCAGCACATGATCAGTCACGTGAACAGTGCATGATCATTTACGTGATCTTTGCATGATCAGTCACGTTACCAGTATATGGTTGCTACGTGATCATTCCATGACGAGCCACGTGAGCAGTGCATGATAGCCACGTGATGTGTTCATGAGTTACGTGAGCAGAGTATGATCAGCCACGTGATCAGTGCAGGAGTTCCACGTGATCAGTGCATGATATGTCACGTGACAGGTGTGTGATCAGCCACGTGAACAGTGCATGTTCAGCCACGTGATCAGTGCATGATAGCCACGTGATCAGTGCATGATCAGTTACGTGAGCAGTGTATGATCAGCCACGTGAGCACTGCATGGTCAGACACGTGAACAGTGTATGATCAGCCACGTGATCAGTGCATGATATCCAAGTGATCAGTGCATGATCATCACGTGATCAGTGTATGATCAGCCACGTGAACAGTGCATGCTCAGTCACATGATCTGGGCCTGCTGAGCTGCGTGATTACTGTCTGCTCATCTACTTGACAATTGCCAGCCGAGCTGCACGATTCCTGCCTGTCATCTGCTTGACAATTGCCAGCTGTGCTGCGTAATTACTGCCTGCTCAGCTGCTTGATTATTGCCAGCTGAGCAGCATGATTCCTCACACCTGAGTTCCATGATTATTGCCTGCTGACTGTTTGATTCGTGCCTACTCAGCTCTTTGTTTATTGCCTCCAGAGGCACATGATCAGTGTATGATAGCAAACATGATCAGCGCATGATCAGTCAGATGATCAGCGCCATTAAGTCACGTGATCACTACATGATAGTCATGTGATCAGTCCATGCTCAGTCACGGTATCAGTGCATGAACAGCCACGTGATCAGTGCATGATCTGTCACAAGATTAGTGTATGATCATCCACGTGATCAGTGCACGGGCAGTCATGTGATCAGTGCATGATATAGACGTGAACAGTGCATGATCAGTCTCGTGATCAGTGCATGATAGCCACGTGATCAGTGCATGATCAGTCACCTGATGGGTGTATGATCATTCACGTGACCTGTACATGGTAGCTACATGATCATTGCATGATCAGCCACGTGAGTAGTTCATGATAGCCACGTGATCACTGCATGATCAGTCACGTGATCAGTGCATGATCAGTCATGTGACCAGTACATGGTAGCTGCATGATCATGGCATGATCAGCCACGTGAGCAGTGCATGATAGCCACGTGATCAGTGCATGATCAAACACGAGATCAGTGCATGATCAGTCACGTGATCAGTGCATGATCAGCCACGTGAGCAGTGCATGACCAGGCACGTGATCAGTGTATGTCCAGCCAAGTGATCAGTGCATAATAGCCACGTGATCAGTGCATGATCTGTCACGTGATCAGTGCATGATCAGTTATGTGACCAGTGTATGATCAGCCACGTGATCAGTGCATGATCAGCCACATGATCAGTGCATGATCAATTACGTGTTCAGTGCATGATCAGTCACGTGACCAGTACATGGGAGCTACGTGATCATTACCTGATCAGCCACATGATCAGTGCATGATAGCCACGTGAGCAGTGCATGACCAGGCACGTGATCAGTGTATGTCCAGCCAAGTGATCAGTGCATGATAGCCACGTGATCAGTGCATGATCTGTCACGTGATCAGTGCATGATCAGTTATGTGACCAGTGTATGATCAGCCACGTGATCAGTGCATGATCAGCCACATGATCAGTGCATGATCAATTATGTGTTCAGTGCATGATCAGTCACGTGACCAGTACATGGGAGCTACGTGATCATTACCTGATCAGCCACATGATCAGTGCATGATAGCCACGTGATCAGTGCATGATAGCCACGTGATCAGTGAATGATCAGTCATGTGATACGTGTGTGATCAGCCACGTGATCAGTGCATGATATCCACGTGATCAGTGCATGACAGCCACGTGATCAGTGCATGAGAGCCACGTGATCAGTGCATGATCAGTCACGTGATACATGTGTGATCAGTCACGTGAACAGTGCATGATCATTTCCGTGATCTTTGCATGATCAGTCACGTTACCAGTATGTGGTTGCTACGTGATCATTCCATGACGAGCCACGTGAGCAGTGCATGATAGCCACGTGATGTGTGCATGAGTTACGTGAGCAGAGTATGATCAGCCACGTGATCAGTGCATGAGTGCCACGTGATCAGTGCATGATATGTCACGTGACAGGTGTGTGATCAGCCACGTGAACAGTGCATGTTCAGCCACGTGATCAGTGCATGATAGCCACGTGATCAGTGCATGATCAGACACGTGAAAGTGTATGATCTGCCACGTGAGCAGTGCATGATAGCCACGTGATCAGTGCATGATCAGGCACGAGATCAGTGCATGATCAGTCACGTGATCAGTGCATGATCAGCCACGTGATCAGTGCATGACCAGGCACGTGATCAGTGTATGTCCAGGCAAGTGATCAGTGCATGATAGCCACGTGATCAGTGCATGATCAGTCACGTGATCAGTGCATGATCAGTTATGTGATCAGTGTATGATCAGCCACGTGATCAGTGCATGATCAGCCACATGATCAGTGCATGATCAATTACGTGATCAGTGCATGATCAGTCACGTGACCAGTACATGGGAGCTACGTGATCATTGCCTGATCAGCCACGTGATCAGTGCATGATAGCCACGTGATCAGTGCATGATAGCCCCGTGATCATTGCATGATCAGTCATGTGATACGTGTGTGATCAGCCACGTGATCAGTGCATGATATCCACGTGATCATTGCATGAGAGCCACGTGATCAGTGCATGATCAGTCACGTGATACATGTGTGATCAGCCACGTGATCAGTGCATGATGAGCCACGTGATCAGTGCAGGATCAATTAGGTGATCAGTGCATGATCAGTCACGTGACCAGTACATGGTTGCTACGTGATCTTTGCATGATCAGCCACGTGAGCAGAGCATGATAGCCACGTGGTTAGTGCATGATCAGTCACGTGATCAGTACATGATCAGTCACGTGATCATTACATGATCAGTCACGTGATCAGTGCATGATCAGTTATGTGATCAGTGTATGATCAGCCACGTGATCAGTGCATGATCAGCCACATGATCAGTGCATGATCAATTACGTGATCAGTGCATGATCAGTCACGTGACCAGTACATGGGAGCTACGTGATCATTGCCTGATCAGCCACGTGATCAGTGCATGATAGCCACGTGATCAGTGCATGATAGCCCCGTGATCATTCCATGATCAGTCATGTGATACGTGTGTGATCAGCCACGTGATCAGTGCATGATATCCACGTGATCATTGCATGAGAGCCACGTGATCAGTGCATGATCAGTCACGTGATACATGTGTGATCAGCCACGTGATCA
The DNA here is from genome assembly GCF_032452875.1 of Bos javanicus. Classification (NCBI taxonomy): domain Eukaryota; kingdom Metazoa; phylum Chordata; class Mammalia; order Artiodactyla; family Bovidae; genus Bos; species Bos javanicus. The sequence goes on from NW_026893639.1 coordinate 132,098, forward strand.
GTGCATGATGAGCCACGTGATCAGTGCAGGATCAATTAGGTGATCAGTGCATGATCAGTCACGTGACCAGTACATGGTTGCTACGTGATCTTTGCATGATCAGCCACGTGAGCAGAGCATGATAGCCACGTGGTTAGTGCATGATCAGTCACGTGATCAGTACATGATCAGTCACGTGATCATTACATGATCAGTCACGTGATCAGTGCATGATCAGTTATGTGATCAGTGTATGATCAGCCACGTGATCAGTGCATGATCAGCCACATGATCAGTGCATGATCAATTACGTGATCAGTGCATGATCAGTCACGTGACCAGTACATGGTTGCTACGTGATCGTTGCATGATCAGCCACGTGAGCAGAGCATGATAGCCACGTGGTCAGTGCATGATCAGTCACGTGATCAGCCCATGATCAGTCACGTGAACAGTGCATGATCATTTACGTGATCTTTGCATGATCAGTCACGTTACCAGTATATGGTTGCTACGTGATCATTCCATGACGAGCCACGTGAGCAGTGCATGATAGCCACGTGATGTGTTCATGAGTTACGTGAGCAGAGTATGATCAGCCACGTGATCAGTGCAGGAGTGCCACGTGATCAGTGCATGATATGTCACGCGACAGGTGTGTGATCAGCCACGTGAACAGTGCATGTTCAGCCACGTGATCAGTGCATGATAGCCACGTGATCAGTGCATGATCAGTTACGTGAGCAGTGTATGATCAGCCACGTGAGCACTGCATGGTCAGACACGTGAACAGTGTAAGATCAGCCACGTGATCAGTGCATGATATCCAAGTGATCAGTGCATGATCATCACGTGATCAGTGTATGATCAGCCACGTGAACAGTGCATGCTCAGTCACATGATCTGGGCCTGCTGAGCTGCGTGATTACTGTCTGCTCATCTACTTGACAATTGCCAGCCGAGCTGCACGATTCCTGCCTGTCATCTGCTTGACAATTGCCAGCTGTGCTGCGTAATTCCTGCCTGTTCAGCTGCTTGATTATTGCCAGCTGAGCAGCATGATTCCTCACACCTGAGTTCCATGATTATTGCCTGCTGACTGTTTGATTCGTGCCTACTCAGCTCTTTGTTTATTGCCTCCAGAGGCACATGATCAGTGTATGATAGCAAACATGATCAGCGCATGATCAGTCACATGATCAGCGCCATTAAGTCACGTGATCACTACATGATAGTCATGTGATCAGTCCATGCTCAGTCACGGTATCAGTGCATGAAAAGCCACGTGATCAGTGCATGATCTGTCACAAAATTAGTGTATGATCATCCACGTGATCAGTGCACGGGCAGTCATGTGATCAGTGCATGATATAGACGTGAACAGTGCATGATCAGTCTCGTGATCAGTGCATGATAGCCACGTGATCAGTGCATGATCAGTCACCTGATGGGTGTATGATCATTCACGTGACCTGTACATGGTAGCTACATGATCATTGCATGATCAGCCACGTGAGTAGTTCATGATAGCCACGTGATCACTGCATGATCAGTCACGTGATCAGTGCATGATCAGTCATGTGACCAGTACATGGTAGCTGCGTGATCATGGCATGATCAGCCACGTGAGCAGTGCATGATAGCCACGTGATCAGTGCATGATCAAACACGAGATCAGTGCATGATCAGTCACGTGATCAGTGCATGATCAGCCACGTGAGCAGTGCATGACCAGGCACGTGATCAGTGTATGTCCAGCCAAGTGATCAGTGCATGATAGCCACGTGATCAGTGCATGATCTGTCACGTGATCAGTGCATGATCAGTTATGTGATCAGTGTATGATCAGCCACGTGATCAGTGCATGATCAGCCACATGATCAGTGCATGATCAATTACGTGTTCAGTGCATGATCAGTCACGTGACCAGTACATGGTAGCTACATGATCATTGCCTGATCAGCCACATGATCAGTGCATGATAGCCACGTGATCAGTGCATGATAGCCACGTGATCAGTGCATGATCAGTCACGTGATACATGTGTGATCAGCCACGTGATCAGTGCATGATGAGCCACGTGATCAGTGCAGGATCAATTACGTGATCAGTGCATGATCAGTCACGTGACCAGTACATGGTTGCTACGTGATCGTTGCATGATCAGCCACGTGAGCAGAGCACGATAGCCACGTGGTCAGTGCATGATCAGTCACGTGATCAGTACATGATCAGTCACGTGAACAGTGCATGATCATTTACGTGATCTTTGCATGATCAGTCACGTTACCAGTACATGGTTGCTACGTAACCATGCCATGACGAGCCACGTGAGCAGTGCATGATAGCCACGTGATCAGTGCATGACCAGGCACGTGATCAGTGTATGTCCACCCAAGTGATCAGTGCATGATAGCCACGTGATCAGTGCATGATCAAACAAGAGATCAGTGCATGATCAGTCACGTGATCAGTGCATGATCGGCCACATGATCAGTGCATGACCAGGCACGTGATCAGTGTATGTCCAGGCAAGTGATCAGTGAATGATAGCCACGTGATCAGTGCATGATCATTCACGTGATCAGTGCATGATCAGTTATGTGATCAGTGTATGATCAGCCACGTGATCAGTGCATGATCAGCCACATGATCAGTGCATGATCATTTACGTGTTCAGTGCATGATCAGTCCCGTGACCAGTACATGGGAGCTACGTGATCATTACCTGATCAGCCACATGATCAGTGCATGATAGCCACGTGATCAGTGCATGATAGCCACGTGATCAGTGAATGATCAGTCATGTGATACGTGTGTGATCAGCCACGTTATCAGTGCATGATATCCACGTGATCAGTGCATGACAGCCACGTGATCAGTGCATGAGAGCCACGTGATCAGTGCATGATCAGTCACGTGATACATGTGTGATCAGTCACGTGAACAGTGCATGATCATTTCCGTGATCTTTGCATGATCAGTCACGTTACCAGTATGTGGTTGCTACGTGATCTTTCCATGACGAGCCACGTGAGCAGTGCATGATAGCCACGTGATGTGTGCATGAGTTACGTGAGCAGAGTATGATCAGCCACGTGATCAGTGCATGAGTGCCACGTGATCAGTGCATGATATGTCACGTGACAGGTGTGTGATCAGCCACGTGATCAGTGCATGTTCAGCCACGTGATCAGTGCATGATAGCCACGTGATCAGTGCATGATCAGACACGTGAAAGTGTATGATCTGCCACGTGAGCAGTGCATGATAGCCACGTGATCAGTGCATGATCAGGCACGAGATCAGTGCATGATCAGTCACGTGATCAGTGCATGATCAGCCACGTGATCAGTGCATGGTCAGACACGTGAACAGTGTATGATCAGCCACGTGATCAGTGCATGATATCCAAGTGATCAGTGCATGATTATCACGTGATCAGTGTATGACCAGCCACGTGAACAGTGCATGCTCAGTCACGTGATCTGGGCCTGCTGAGCTGCGTGATTACTGTCTGCTCATCTGCTTGACAATTGCCAGCTGAGCTGCACGATTCCTGCCTGTCATCTGCTTGACAATTGCCAGCTGTGCTGCGTAATTCCTGCCTGCTCAGCTGCTTGATTATTGCCAGCTGAGCAGCATGATTCCTCACACCTGAGTTCCCAGGATTATTGCCTGCTGACTCTTTGATTCGTGCCTACTCAGCTCTTTGTTTATTGCCTCCAGAGGCACATGATCAGTGTATGATAGCAAACATGATCAGCGCATGATCAGTCACATGATCAGCGCCATTAAGTCACGTGATCACTACATGATAGTCATGTGGTCAGTCCATGCTCAGTCACGGTATCAGTGCATGATCAGCCACGTGATCATTGCATGATCTGTCACAAGATTAGTGTATGATCATCCACGTGATCAGTGCACGGGCAGTCATGTGATCAGTGCATGATATAGACGTGAACAGTGCATGATCAGTCTCGTGATCAGTGCATGATAGCCACGTGATCAGTGCATGATCAGTCACCTGATGGGTGTATGATCATTCACGGGGTCTGTACATGGTAGCTACATGATCATTGCATGTTCAGCCACGTGAGTAGTTCATGATAGCCACGTGATCACTGCATGATCAGTCACGTGATCAGTGCATTATCAGCCACGTGATCAGTGCATGACCAGGCACGTGATCAGTGTATGTCCAGCCAAGTGATCAGTGCATGATAGCCACGTGATCAGTGCATGATCAGTCACGTGATCAGTGCATGATCAGTTATGTGATCAGTGTATGATCAGCCACGTGATCAGTGCATGATCAGCCACATGATCAGTGCATGATCAATTACGTGATCAGTGAATGATCAGTCACGTGACCAGTACATGGTAGCTACGTGATCATTGCCTGATCAGCCACATGATCAGTGCATGATAGCCATGTGATCAGTGCATGATAGCCACGTGATCAGTGCATGATCAGTCATGTGATACGTGTGTGATCAGCCACGTGATCAGTGCATGATATCCACGTGATCAGTGCATGACAGCCACGTGATCAGTGCATGAGAGCCACGTGATCAGTTCCTGATCAGTCACGTGATACATGTGTGATCAGCCACGTGATCAGTGCATGATGAGCCACGTGATCAGTGCATGATCAGTCACGTGATACATGTGTGATCACCCACGTGATCAGTGCAGGATCAATTACGTGATCAGTGCATGATCAGTCACGTGACCAGTACATGGTTGCTACGTGATCGTTGCATGATCAGTCACGTGACCCGTACATGGTAGCTACGTGATCATTGCCTGATCAGCCACGTGATCAGTGCATGATAGCCACGTGATCAGTGCATGATAGCCACGTGATCAGTGCATGATCAGTCATGTGATACGTGTGTGATCAGCCACGTGATCAGTGCATGATATCCACGTGATCATTGCGTGAGAGCCACGTGATCAGTGCATGATCAGTCACTTGATACATGTGTGATCAGCCACGTGATCAGTGCATGATGAGCCACGTGATCAGTGCAGGATCAATTACGTGATCAGTGCATGATCAGTCACGTGACCAGTACATGGTTGCTACGTGATCATTGCATGATCAGCCACGTGAGCAGAGCATGATAGCCACGTGGTCAGTGCATGATCAGTCACGTGATCAGTACATGATCAGTCACGTGAACAGTGAATGATCATTTACGTGATCTTTGCATGATCAGTCACGTTACCAGTACATGGTTGCTACGTAATCATTCCATGACGAGCCACGTGAGCAGTGCATGATAGCCACGTGATCAGTGCATGATCAGACACGAGATCAGTGCATGATCAGTCACGTGATCAGTGCATGATCAGCTACGTGATCAGTGCATGATCAATTACGTGATCAGTGCATGATCAGTCACGTGACCAGTACATGGTAGCTACGTGAACATTACCTGATGAGCCACATGATCAGTGCATGATAGCCACGTGATCAGTGCATGATAGCCACGTGATCAGTGCATGATCAGTCATGTGATAGTGTGTGATCAGCCATGTGATCAGTGCATGATATCCACGTGATCAGTGCATGAGAGCCACGTGATCAGTGTATGATCAGCCAGGTGAACACTGCATGCTCAGTCACGTGATCAGGGCCTGCTGAGCTGCGTGATTGCTGTCTGCTCATCTCCTTGACAATTGCCAGCTGAGCTGCACGATTCCTGCCTGTCATCTTCTTGACAATTGCCAGCTGTGCTGTGTAATTCCTGCCAGCTCAGCTGCTTGATTATTGCCAGCTGAACAGCATGATTCCTCACAGCTCAATTCCATGATTTTTGCCTGCTGACTGTTTGATTCGTGCCTACTCAGCTCTTTGTTTATTGCCTCCAGAGGCACATGATCAGTGTATGATAGCAAACATGACCAGCGCATGATCAGTCACATGGTCAGAGTCATTAAGTCACGTGATCACTACATGATAGTCATGTGATCAGTCCATGCTCAGTCACGGTATTAGTGCATGATCAGCCACGTGATCAGTGCATGATCAGCCAGGTGATCAGTTCATGATAGCTATGTGATCAGTTCATGATTTGTCACGTGATCTTTGCATGAAACGGCAGGTGATCAGTGTATGATCAGCCACGTGATCAGTGCATTATCCGTCACCTGATGTGTGTATGATCAGTCACCTGACCGGTACATGGTAGCTACATGATCATTGCATGATCAGCCACGTGAGTAGTGCATGATAGCCACGTGATCAGTGCATGAAAAGTCACGTGTTCAGGGCATGGTCAGTCATGTAATCTGTTCATGACTAGGCACATGATCAGTGTATGACAAGCCAAGTGATCAGTGCATGATAGCCACGTGATCAGTGCATGATCAGTCACGTGATCAGTCCTTGATCAGTCACGTGATCAGTGGATGATCAGCCATGTGATCAGTGCATGATCAGCCACATGATCAATGCATGATCAATTACGTGATCAGTGCATGATCAGTCACGTGACCAGTATATGGTAGCTAGGTGATCATTGCATGATCAGCCACATGAGCCGTGCATGATAGCCAGGAGATCAGTGCATGATCAGTCACGTGATCAGTGCATGATCACTCACGTGAACAGTGCATGATAAGTCAACTAATCACTGCATGTTCAATTACGTGATCAGTGCATGATCACTCACGTAACCAGTACATGGTAGCTACGTGATAATTGCATGAACAGCCGCGTGAGCAGTGCATGATAGCCACGTGATCAGTGCATGATCAGCCACGTGATCACTGACGGCACAGTCACGTGATCAGCGCCTCTCAGTCACGTGATCACCGTATGATAAACACGTGATCAGTGAACGACCAGCCACGTGATCACTGCATGCGCAGTCAGCTGGTCAGTTCCTGATCAGCCACCTGTTCATTGAGGGCAAAGTCCCCTGATCAGCGCCTGTCAGTCACTGATCACTGCCTGATAAACACGTGATCAGTGCCCGAACAGCCACGTCGTCAGTGCATGCGCAGTCACGTGATCAGTGCATGATAGCCACGTGATCAGTGCGAGCACAGTCCCATGTTCAACGCCTGTCAGTCACTGATCATTGCCTGATAAACACGTGATCAGTGCATGATGAGCCATGTGATCAGTGCCTGATCAGCCACGTCATCAGTGCATGCGCAGTCACGTCATCAGTGCATGATAGCCACGTGATCAGTGCATGCTCAGTCACGTGATCTGGACTTGATCAGCCACGTGATCAGTGCCTGCAGAGTCACGTGATCAGGGCCTGCTGAGCTGCGTGATTCCTGCCGGCTCATCTGCATGACAACTGCCATCTGAGCTGCGTGATTCCTGTCGGCTCATCTGCTTGACAATTGCCAGCTGAGCTGCGTGATTCCTGCCTGGTCACGTGCTTGATTATTGCCAGTTGAGCAGCATGATTCGTCCCTGCTGAGCTCCATGCTTATTGCCTGCTGATTGCGTGGTTCGTGTCTGCTCAGCTCTTTGAGTATCGCCTCCTGAGGTCCCTGTTCGGTCGCCACCTGCCGGGGACCAGCCCCAACTGATCCAGGGTATTCGAAGGAGAGATGGCCTAGGCAACTATTTATATGCTAATCAGAGATGTCAAGAATAATAGTATGAGGAGAGCTCAGTAGGAAAATTCGGTGGAGAAAAGAGACTGAGTAGCTTGGTTTACGCGGAAGACCAATCAAACTTCAAGACAAGAAGTTTGCACCACTTACGTAGGCCGCAGGCGCCCTCTTGAATAGCGAAAGGTGCCTCACCCTAGACACCTTCTCGAGTGGGTCTTAGCAGCCCAGGCATAATTAGTAAGCGTGGTGGGTTCCGCGCTCCAGATGGAGACTCAGCTGGAAGTTAAAGGGAAGAATGACAAGGAACTTTATGAATTGGAGCTGTAAGTTAACTCTTTGACAGAGAGAGCGAGATGGTGGTGGGGGACAGCCCCCAGTGAAATCAGAGGTGAGAGCACAAAGCAATACAGTAGGCAGACTCTGTTTTTTTTGAGGGGGGAGATGCTGTAGAATATCCGGGTGGACGCCTGAGGCTCGATCCCGCATTTGCGTATGCCGAGCCTCCTTCCTCATGACCTTTGTCCAGAGTGGAATGCCTCCCCGGCTCCCGGCACATGATCAGTGCATGCTCAGTCACGGTATCAGTGCCTGCTCAGCCACGTGATCACTGACGGCACAGTCACGTGATCAGCGCCTCTCAGTCACGTGATCACCGTATGATAAACACGTGATCAGTAAAAGACCAGCCACGTGATCACTGAATGCGCTGTCAGGTGGTCAGTTCCTGATCAACCACCTGATCAGTGCGTGCACAGTCCCCTGATCAGCGCCTGTCAGTCACTGATCACTGCCTGATAAACACGTGATCAGTGCCCGAACAGCCACGTCATCAGTGCATGCGCAGTCACGTGATCAGTGCATGATAGCCACGTGATCAGTACCTGATCAGCCACGTCATCAGTGCATGCACAGTCACGTCATCAGTGCATGATAGCCACGTGATCAGTGCGTCCACAGTCCCTTGATCAGCGCCTGTCAGTCACTGATCATTGCCTGATAAACATGTGATCAGTGCATGATGAGCCATGTGATCAGTGCCTGATCAGCCACGTCATCAGTGCATGATAGCCACGTGATCAGTGCATGATCAGTCACGTGATAGGTGTGTGATCAGCCACGTGAACAGTGCATGCTCAGTCACGTGATAAGGGCCTGCTTAGCTGCGTGATTTCTGTCTGCTCATCTGCTTGACAATTGCCAGCTGAGCTGCACAATTTCTGCCTGTCATCTCCTTGACAATTGCCACCTGTGCTGCATAATTCCTGCCTGCTCATCTACTTGATTATTGCCAGCTGAGCAGCATGATTTCTCAGAGCTGAGTTCCATGATTATTTCCTGCTGACTGATTCTTGCTTACTCAGCTGTTTGTTCATTGCCTCCAGAGGCACATGATCAGTGTATGACACCAAACATGATCAGCACATGATCAGTCACATGATGAATGCTTGATAAGCCAGGTGATCAGTGCATGATCAATTACGTGATCACTGCATGATCAGTCATGTGACCATTACATGGTAGCTGCGTGATCATTGCATGATCAGCCACGTGAGCAGTGCATGATAGCCACGTGATCCGTTCATGATCAGCCACGTGATCAGTGCATGATCAGCCACGTGATCAGTGCATGATCAATTTCGTGATCAGTGCATTATTAGTCATGTGACCAGTACATGGTAGCTACGTGATCATTGCATGATCAGCCACGTGATCAATGCATGATAGCCACGTGATCAGGCCATGATATCCACGTGATCAGTGCATGATCAGTCATGTGATATGTGTGTGATCAGCCACGTGATCAGGCATGATATCCATATAATCAGTGCATGATAGCCACGTGATCACTTCAAGATTAGTCACGTGAGCTGTGCATGACCAGGCACGATGAGTGCATGATATCCACGTGATCATTACATTATAGCCACGTGATCAGTGCATGAGAGCCACGTGATCATTGCATGGTCAGTCATGTGATACATGTGTGATCAGCCACGTGATCAGTGCCCAATGAGCCACGTGATCAGTGCAGGATCAATCACGTGATCATTGCATGATCAGTCACGTGACCAGTACATGGTTGCTACGTGATCATTTCATGATCAGCCACGTGAGCAGAGCATGATAGCCACGTGATCAGTGCATCATCAGTCACGTGATCAGTACATGATCATTAACGTGAACAGTGCATGATCATTTATGTGATCTGTGCATGATCAGTCACCTGAAAAGTATATGGTAGCTATGTGATCATTGCATGACGAGCCACGGAGCAGTGCATGATAGCCACGTGATGTGTGCATGATCAGTTACGTGAGCAGAGTATGATCAGCCACGTGAACAGTGCATGAGTTCCCCGTGATCACTGCATGATCAGTCACGTGACAGGTGTGTGATCAGCCACGTGAACAGTACATGTTCAGCCACGTGATCAGTGCATGATCAGCCACGTGAGCAGTGCATGATAGCCACATGATCAGTGCATGATCAGCCACGTGATCAGTGCATAATCAGTCACGTGATCAGTGCATGGTCAGTCATGTGATCAGTGCATGATCATCCACGTGATCAGTGCATGTGGAGTCATGTAGACAATGCATGATAGCGCCGTGATCAGTGCACGATCAGTCCCGTGATGAGTGTATGATCAGCCAAGTGATCAGTGCAAGATAGCTACGTGATCAGTGCATGATCAGCCACGTTATCAGTGCATGATAGCCACGTGAGCAGTGAATACAATTACGTGATCAGTGCATGTGCAATCACGGGATCAGTGCATGAGAGCCACGTGATCAGTGCATGATCATTCACGTGATAGGTGTGTGATCAGCCACGTGAACAGTGCATGCTCAGTCACGTGATAAGGCCTGCTGAGCTGCGTGATTACTGTCTGCTCATCTGCTTGACAATTGCCAGCTGAGCTGTACGATTCCTGCCTGTCATCTCCTGACAATTGCCACCTGTGCTGCATAATACCTGCCTGCTCATCTACTTGATTATTGCCAGCTGAGCAGCATGATTTCTCAGAGCTGAGTTCCATGATTATAGCCTGCTGACTGATTCCTGCCTACTCAGCTCTTTGTTCATTGCCTGCAGATGCACATGATCAGTGGGTGACACTAAACATGATCAGCACATGATCAGTCACATGATCAATGCATGATAAACCAGGTGTTCAGTTCATGATCAGTCATGTGACCCATACATGGTAGCTGCGTGATCATTGCATGATCAGCCACGTGAGCAGTGCATGATAGCCACGTGATCAGTGCATGATCAGTGACGTGATCAGTGCATGATCAGTCACGTGATCAGTGCATTATCAGCCACTTGATCAGTGCATGTTGAGGTACGTGATCAGTATGACCAGCCAAGTGATCAGTGCATGATAGCCACGTGATCAGTGCATGATCTGTCATGTGATCAGTGCATGATCAGTCACGTGATCAGTGTATGATCAGCCACGTGATCAGTGCATGATCAGCCACATGACCAGTGCAAGATCAATTACGTGATCAGTGCATGATCAGTCACGTGACCAGTACATGGTAGCTACGTGATCATTGCATGATCAGCAACGTGAGTAGTGCATGATAGCCACGTGATCAGTGCATGATCAGCCACGTGATCAGTGCATAATCAGTCACTTGATCAGTGCATGGTCAGTCACGTGATCTGTGCATGATCATCCACGTGATCAGTGAATGTGGAGTCATGTAGTCAATGCATGATAGCGCCGTAATCAGTGCACGATCAGTCCTGTGATGAGTGTATGATCAGCCAAGTGATCAGTGAAAGATAGCTACGTGGTCAGTGCATGATCAGTCACGTGATCAGTGCATGATCAGCCACGTCATCAGCGCATGATAGCCACGTGAGCAGTGCATACAATTACGTGATCTGTGCATGCGCAATCACGTGATCAGTGCATGAGAGCCACGTGATCAGTGCATGATCATTCACGTGATAGGTGTGTGATCAGCCACGTGAACAGTGCATGCTCAGTCACGTGATCAGGGCCTGCTGAGCTGCGTGATTACTGTCTGCTCATCTGCTTGACAATTGCCAGCTGAGATGTACGATTCCTGCCTGTCATCTCCTTGACAATTGCCACCTGTGCTGCATAATTCCTGCCTGCTCATCTACTTGATTATTGCCAGCTGAGCAGCATGATTTCTCAGAGCTGAGTTACATGATTATAGCCTGCTGCCTGATTCCTGCCTACTCAGCTCTTTGTTCATTGCCTCCAGAGGCACATGATCAGTGTGTGACACCAAACATGATCAGCACATGATCAGTCACATGATGAATGCATGATAAGCCAGGTGATCAGTGCATGATCAATTACGTGACCAGTGCATGATCAGTCATGTAACCAGTACATGGTAGCTGCGTGATCACTGCATGATCAGCCACGTGAGCAGTGCATGATAGCCACGTGATCAGTGCATGATCAGTCACGTGAACAGTGCATGATCAGTCTCGTGTTCAGTGCATGATCAACCACGTGATCAGTGCATGATCAATTACGTGATCAGTGCATGATCACTCACGGGACCAGTACATGGTAGCTACGTGATCATTGCATGATCAGCCACCTGATCAGTGCATGATCAATTACGTGATCAGTGCATGATCAGTTACGTGAGCAGTGTATGATCAGCCACGTGATCAGTGCATGGTCAGACCCGTGAACAGTGTATGATTAGCCACGTGATCAGTGCATGATATCCAAGTGATCAGTGCATGATCAATCACGTGATCAGTGTATGATCAGCCACGTGAACAGTGCATGCTCAGTCACGTGATCAGGGCCTGCTGAGCTGCGTGATTACTGTCTGCTCATCTGCTTGACAATTGCCAGCTGTGGTGTGTAATTCCTGCCTGCTCAGCTGCTTGATTATTGCCAGCTGAGCAGCATGATTCCTCACAGCTGAGTTCGATGATTTTTGCCTGCTGAATGTTTGATTCGTGCCTACTCAGCTCTTTGTTTATTGCCTCCAGAGGCACATGATCAGTGTATGAAAGCAAACATGATCATCGCATGATCAGTCACATGATCAGCGCCATTAAGTCACGTGATCACTACATGATAGTCATGTGATCAGTCCATGCTCAGTCACGGTATCAGTGCTTGATCTGCCACGTGATCAGTGCATGATAGCCACGTGATCATTGCATGATAGCCACGTGATCAGTGCATGATCAGCCAGGTGATCAGTGAATGACTGCTACGTGATCAGTTCATGATTAGTCACGTGATCTGTGCATGACCAGTCAGGTGATCAGTGTGTGATCAGCCATGTGAACAGTGCATGATAGCCACATGATCAGTGCATGATCAGTGACGTGATCAGTGTATGATCAGTCACGTGATCAGTGCATGATCAGCCACTTGATCAGTGCATGATGAGGCACGTGATCAGTATGACCAGCCAAGTGATCAGTGCATGATAGCCACGTGATCAGTGCATGATTAGTCACGTGATCAGTGCCTGATCAGTCACGTGATCAGTGTATGATCAGCCACGTGATCAGTGCATGATCAGCCACATGACCAGTGCAAGATCAATTACGTGATCAGTGCATGATCAGTCACGTGACCAGTACATGGTAGCTACGTGATCATTGCATGATCAGCCACGTGAGCAGTGCATGATAGCCACGTGATCAGTGCATGATCAGCCAACTGATGGGTGTATGATCAGTCACGTGACCGGTACATGGTAGCTACATGATCATTGCATGATCAGCCACGTGAGTAGAGCATGATAGCCACGTGATCAGTGCATGATCAGTGACGTGATGAGTGCATGATCAGTCATGTAATCTGTGCATGACCAGGCACGTGATCAGTGTATGACCAGCCATGTGATCAGTGCATGATAGCCACGTGATCAGTGCCTGATATCAGTGCATGATAGCCACGTGATCAGTGCATGATCAGTCATGTGATCAGTGCACGATCAGCCACGTGATCAGTGCATGATCAGCCACGTGATCAGTGCATGATCAGCCACGTGATCAGTGCATGATCAGCCACGTGATCAGTGCATGATCAGTCACGTGATCAGTGCATGATCAGCCACGTGATCAGTGCATGATCAGTCACGTGACCAGTACATGGTAGCTACGTGATCATTGCATGATCAGCCACGTGATCTGTGCATGATAGCCACGTGATCAGTGCATGATCAGTCACGTGATACGTGTGTGATCAGCCACGTGACCAGTGCATGATATCAGTGCATGATCAGCCACGTGACCAGTGCATGATCAGTCATGTGACCAGTACATGGTAGCTACGTGATCATTGCATGATCAGCCACGTGATGTGTGCATGACAACCACGTGATCAGTGCATGATCAGTCACGTGATACATGTGTGATAAGCCACGTGATCAGTGCATGATCAGTCACGTGATCAGTGCATGATCAGTCACGTGATCAGTGCATGATCAGCTACATGATCAGTGCATGATCAATTACATCATCAGTGCATGATCAGTCACGTGACCAGTACATGGTAGCTGCGTGATCATTGCATGATCAGCCAAGTGATCAGTGCATGATAGCCATGTGATCAGTGCATGATCAGTCACGTGATCAGTGCATGATTATTCATGTGTTCAGTGCATGATCAATTACGTGATCAGTGCATGATCAGTCACGTGACCAGTACATGGTAGCTACGTGATCATTGCATGATCAGCCACGTGATCAGTGCATGATAGCCACGTGATCAGTGCATGATAGCCACGTGATCAGTGCATGATCAGTAATGTGATACGTGTGTTATCAGCCACGTGATCAGTGCATGGTATCCACGTGATCAGTGAATGATAGCCACGTGATTAGTGCATGATAGCCACGTGATCAGTGCATGATCAGTCACGTGATACGTGTGTGATCAGCCACGTGATCAGTGCATCATGAGTCAGGTGATCAGTGCAGGATTAATTCTCTGATCAGTGCATGATCAGTCACATGAACAGTACATGGTTGCTACGTGATCATTGCATGATCAGCCACGTGAGCAGTGCATGATAGCCACGTGATCAGTGCATGATCAGTCACGTGATCAGTACATGATCAGTCAACTGAACAGTGCATGATCATTTACGTGATCTGAGCATGATCAGTCATGTGACCAGGATATGGTAGCTACGTGAACATTGCATGACAAGCCATGTGAGAAGTGCATGATAGCCACGTGATGTGTGCATGATCAGTTACGTGAGCAGAGTATGATCAGCCACGTGATCAGTGCATGAGTGCCACGTGATCAGTGCATGATCAGTCACATGCCAGGTGTGTGGTAAGCCACGGGAACAGTGCATGTTCAGCCACGTGATTAGTGCATGATATCCACGTGATCAGTGCATGATCAGTTGCGTGAACAGTGTATGATCAGCCACGTGAGGAGTGCATGATATCAAACACGTGATCAGTGCATGATATCCACGTGAACAGTGCATGATAAGTCTCGTGAACAGTGCATGATCAGTCACGTGATCAGTGCATGATCAGTCAGGTGACCAGTACATGGTAGCTACGTGATCATTGCATGATCAGCCACGTGATCAATGCATGATAGCCACGTGATCAGGCCATGATATCCACGTGATCAGTGCATGATCAGTCATGTGATATGTGTGTGATCAGCCACGTGATCAGTGCATGATATTCATATAATCAGTGCATGATAGCCACGTGATCACTTCAAGATTAGTCACGTGAGCTGTGCATGACCAGGCACGATGAGTGCATGATATCCACGTGATCAGTACATTATAGCCACGTGATCAGTGCATGTGAGCCACGTGATCATTGCATGGTCAGTCATGTGAAACATGTGTGATCAGCCACGTGATCAGTGCATGATGAGCCACGTGATCATTGCAGGATCAATCACGTGATCATTGCATGATCAGTCACGTGACCAGTACATGGTTGCTACGTGATCATTTCATGATCAGCCACGTGAGCAGAGCATGATAGCCACGTGATCAGTGCATCATCAGTCACGTGATCAGTACATGATCAGTCACGTGAACAGTGCATGATCATTTACGTGTTCTGTGCATGATCAGTCACCTGAACAGTATATGGTAGCTATGTGATCATTTCATGACGAGCCACGGAGCAGTGCATGATAGCCACGTGATGTGTGCATGATCAGTTACGTGAGCAGAGTATGATCAGCCACGGGAACAGTGCATGAGTTCCCCGTGATCACTGCATGATCAGTCACGTGACAGGTGTGTGATTAGCCACGTGAACAGTACATGTTCAGCCACGTGATCAGTGCATGATCAGCCACGTGATCAGTGCATGATATCCAAGTGATCAGTGCATCATTAATCACGTGATCAGTGTATGATCAGCCACGTGAACAGTGCATGCTCAGTCACGTGATCAGGGCCTGCTGAGCTGCGTGAATACTGACTGCTCATCTGCTTGACAATTGCCAGCTGAGCTGCACAATTCCTGCCTGTCATCTGCTTGACAATTGCCAGCTGTGCTGTGTAATTCCTGCCTGCTCAGCTGCTTGATTATTGCCAGCTGAGCAGCATGATTCCTCACAGCTGAGTTCCATGATGATTGCCTGCTGACTGTTTGATTCATGCCTACTCAGCTCTTTGTTTATTGCCTCCAGAGGCACATGATCAGTGTATGATAGCAAACATGCTCAGCGCATGATCAGTCACATGGTCAGCGCCATTAAGTCACGTGATCACTACATGATAGTCATGTGATCAGTCCATGCTCAGTCACGGTATCAGTGCATGATCAGCCAAGTGATCAGTGCATGATAGCCACGTGATCATTGCATGATAGCCACGTGATCAGTGCATGATCAGCCAGGTGATCAGTGAATGATTGCTACGTGATCAGTTCATGATTTGTCACGTGATCTGTGCATGAACAGGCAGGTGATCAGTGTATGATCAGCCACGTGAACAGTGCATGATAGCCACGTGATCAGTGCATGATCAGCCAACTGATGGGTGTATGATCAGTCACGTGACCGGTACATGGTAGCTACATGATCATTGCATGATCAGCCACGTGAGTAGAGCATGATAGCCACGTGATCAGTGCATGATCAGTGACGTGATGAGTGCATGATCAGTCATGTAATCTGTGCATGACCAGGCACGTGATCAGTGTATGACCAGCCATGTGATCAGTGCATGATAGCCACGTGATCAGTGCCTGGTATCATTGCATGATAGCCACGTGATCAGTGCATGATCAGTCACGTGATCAGTGCATGATCAGCCACGTGATCAGTGCATGATCAGCCACGTGATCAGTGCATGATCAGCCACGTGATCTGTGCATGATAACCACGTGATCAGTGCATGATCAGTCACGTGATACATGTGTGATAAGCCACTTGATCAGTGCATGATCAGTCACGTGATACGTGTGTGATCAGCCACGTGACCACTGCATGATATCAGTGCATGATCAGCCACGTGATCAGTGCATGATCAGTCATGTGACCAGTACATGGTAGCTACGTGATCATTGCATGATCAGCCACGTGATCTGTGCATGATAACCACGTGATCAGTGCATGATCAGTCACGTGATACATGTGTGATAAGCCACTTGATCAGTGCATGATCAGTCACGTGATCAGTGCATGATCAGTCACGTGATCAGTGCATGATCAGCCACATGATCAGTGCATGATCAATTACATCATCAGTGCATGATCAGTCACGTGACCAGTACATGGTAGCTGCGTGATCATTGCATGATAAGCCACGTTAGCAGTGCATGATAGCCACGTGATCAGTGCATGATCAGTCACGTGATCAGTGCATGATTATTCACGTGTTCAGTGCATGATCAATTACGTGATCAGTGCATGATCAGTCACGTGACCAGTACATGGTAGCTACGTGATCATTGCATGATCCGCCACGTGATCAGTGCATGAAAGCCACGTGATCAGTGCATGATAGCCACGTGATCAGTGCATGATCAGTAATGTGATACGTGTGTTATCAGTCACGTGATCAGTGCATGGTATCCACGTGATCAGTGAATGATAGCCACGTGATTAGTGCATGATAGCCACGTGATCAGTGCATGATCAGTCACGTGATACGTGTGTGATCAGCCACGTGATCAGTGCATCATGAGTCAGGTGATCAGTGCAGGATTAATTCTCTGATCAGTGCATGATCAGTCACGTGACCAGTACATGGTTGCTACGTGATCATTGCATGATCAGCCACGTGAGCAGTGCATGATAGCCACGTGATCAGTGCATGATCAGTCACGTGATCAGTACATGATCAGTCAACTGAACAGTGCATGATCATTTACGTGATCTGAGCATGATCAGTCATGTGACCAGTATATGGTAGCTACGTGAACATTGCATGACAAGCCAGGTGAGAAGTGCATGATAGCCACGTGATGTGTGCATGATCAGTTACGTGAGCAAAGTATGATCAGCCACGTGATCAGTGCATGAGTGCCACGTGATCAGTGCATGATCAGTCACGTGACAGGTGTGTGATAAGCTACGTGAACAGTGCATGTTCAGCCACGTGATTAGTGCATGATATCCACGTGATCAGTGCATGATCAGTTACGTGAACAGTGTATGATCAGCCACGTGTGCAGGGCATTGTCAGACACGTGAACAGTGTATGATCAAACACGTGATCAGTGCATGATATCCACGTGAAGAGTGCATGATGAGTCTCGTGAACAGTGCATGATCAGTCACGTGATCAGTGCATGATCAGTCACGTGATCAGTGCAAGATCAGTCAGGTGACCAGTACATGGTAGCTACGTGATCATTGCATGATCAGCCACGTGATCAATGCATGATAGCCACGTGATCAGGCCATGATATCCACGTGATCAGTGCATGATCAGTCATATGATATGTGTGTGATCAGCCACGTGATCAGTGCATGATATCCATATAATCAGTGCATGATAGCCACGTGATCACTTCAAGATTAGTCACGTGAGCTGTGCATGACCAGGCACGATGAGTGCATGATATCCACGTGATCAGTACATTATAGCCACGTGATCAGTGCATGAGAGCCACGTGATCATTGCATGGTCAGTCATGTGATACATGTGTGATCAGCCACGTGATAAGTGCATGATGAGCCACGTGATCAGTGCAGGATCAATCACGTGATCATTGCATGATCAGTCACGTGACCAGTACATGGTTGCTACGTAATCATTTCATGATCAGCCACGTGACCAGAGCATGATAGCCACGTGATCAGTGCATCATCAGTCACGTGATCAGTACATGATCAGTCACGTGAACAGTGCATGATCATTTACGTGATCTGTGCATGATCAGTCACCTGAACAGTATATAGTAGCTATGTGATCATTGCAAGACGAACCACGGAGCAGTGCATGATAGCCACGTGAGCAGAGTATGATCAGCCACGTGAACAGTGCATGAGTTCCCCGTGATCACTGCATGATCAGTCACGTGACAGGTGTGTGATCAGCCACGTGAACAGTACATGTTCAGCCACGTGATCAGTGCATGATCAGCCACGTGATCAGTGCATGATATCAAAGTGATCAGTGCATGATTAATCACGTGATCAGTGTATGATCAGCCACGTGAACAGTGCATGCTCAGTCACGTGATCAGGGCCTGCTGAGCTGCGTGATTCCTGTCGGCTCATCTGCTTGACAATTGCCAGCTGAGCTGCGTGATTCCTGCCTGGTCACGTGCTTGATTATCGCCAGTTGAGCAGCATGATTCGTCACTGCTGAGCTCCATGCTTATTGCCAGCTTATTGCGTGGTTCGTGTCTGCTCAGCTCTTTGAGTATCGCCTCCTGAGGTCCCTGTTCGGTCGCCACCTGCCGGGGACCAGCCCCAACTGATCCAGGGTATTCGAAGGAGAGATGGCCTAGGCGACTATTTATATGCTAATAAGAGATGTCAAGAATAATAGTATGAGGAGAGCTCAGTAGGAAAATTCGGTGGAGAAAAGAGACTGAGTAGCTTGGTTTACGCGGAAGACCAATCAAACTTCAAGACAAGAAGTTTGCACCACTTACGTAGGCCGCAGGCACCCTCTCGAATAGCAAAAGGTGCCTCACCCTAGACACCTTCTCGAGTGGGTCTTAGCAGCCCAGGCATAATTAGTAAGCGTGGTGGGTTCCGCGCTCCAGATGGAGACTCAGCTGGAAGTTAAAGGGAAGAATGACAAGGAACTTTATGAATTGGAGCTGTAAGTTAACTCTTTGACAGAGACAGCGAGATGGTGGTGGGGGACAGCCCCCAGTGAAATCAGAGGTGAGAGCACAAAGCAATACAGTAGGCAGACTCTGGTTTTTTGGGGGGGGAGATGCTCGAGAATATCCAGGTGGACTCCTGAGGCCTGATCCCGCATTTGCGTATGCCGAGCCTCCTTCCTTATGACCTTTGTCCAGAGTGGAATGCCTCCCCGGCTCCTGGCACATGATCAGTGCATGCTCAGTCAGGATATCAGTCATGCTCAGCCACGTGATCACTGACGGCACAGTCACGTGATCAGCGCCTCTCAGTCACGTGATCACCGTATGATAAACACGTGATCAGTGAACGACCAGCCACGTGATCACTGCATGCGCAGTCAGGTGGTCAGTTCCTGATCAGCCACCTGATCAGTGCGTGCACAGTCCCCTGATCAGCACCTGTCAGTCACTGATCACTGCCTGATAAACACGTGATCAGTGCCCGAACAGCCACGTGATCAGTGCATGCGCAGTCACGTGGTCAGTGCATGATAGCCACGTTATCAGTGCGTGCACAGTCCCATGATCAGTGCCTGTCAGTCACTGATCATTGCCTGATAAACACGTGATCAGTGCATGATGAGCCATGTGATCAGTGCCTGATCAGCCTCGTCATCAGTGCATGCGCAGTCACGTCATCATTGCATGATACCCACATGATCAGTACATGCTCAGTCACGTGATCTGTACTTGATCAGCCACGTGATCAGTGCCTGCAGAGTCACGTGATCAGGGCCTGCTGAGCTCCGTGATTCCTGCCTGTCATCTGCTTGACAATTGCCAGCAGTGCTGCGTAATTCCTGCCTGCTCAGCTGCTTGATTATTGCCAGCTGAGCAGCATGATTCCTCACAGCTGAGTTCCATGAGTATTGCCTGCTAACTGTTTGATTCGTGCCTACTCAGCTCTTTGTTTATTGCCTCCAGAGACACATGATCAGTGTATGATAGCAAACATGATCAGCGCATGATCAGTCACATGATCAGCGCCATAAGTCACGTGATCACTACATGATAGTCATATGATCAGTCCATGCTCAGTCAGGGTATCAGTGCATGATCAGCCACGTGATCAGTGCATGATAGCCACGTGATCATTGCATGAGAGCCACGTGATCAGTGCATGATCAGCCAGGTGATCAGTGCATGATAGCTACGTTATCAGTGCATGATTAGTCAGGTGATCTGTGCATGACCAGGCAGGTGATCAGTGTATGATCAGCCACGTGAACAGTGCATGATAGCCACGTGATCAGTGCATGGTTAGTCACCTGATGGGTGTATTATCAGTCACGTAACAGGTACATGGTAGCTACATGATCATTGCATGA
Source organism: Bos javanicus (assembly GCF_032452875.1). Lineage (NCBI taxonomy): Eukaryota > Metazoa > Chordata > Mammalia > Artiodactyla > Bovidae > Bos > Bos javanicus. The sequence continues at coordinate 153,295 of NW_026893639.1, forward strand.
TCAGCCACGTGAGTAGTGCATGATAGCCACGTGATCAGTGCATGATCAGTCAAGTGATCAGTGCATGATCAGTCATGTGACCAGTACATGGTAGCTGCGTGATCATTGCATGATTAGCCACGTGAGTAGTGCATTATAGCCACATGATCATTGCATGATCAAGCACGTGATCAGTGCATGAGCAGCCACGTGATCAGTGCATGACCAGGCACGTGATAAGTGTATGACCAGCCAAGTGATCAGTGCATGATAGCCACGTGATCAGTGCATGATCAATCACGTGATTAGTGCATGATCAGTCACGTGATCAGTGCATGATCACTTATGTGATCAGTGTATGATCAGCCACGTGATCAGTGCATGATCAGCCACATGATCAGTGCATGATCAATTACGTGATCAGTGCAAGATCAGTCACGTGACCAGTACATGGTTGCTACGTGATCATTGCATGATCAGCCTCGTTATCAGTGCATGACAACCACGTGATCAGTGCGTGCACAGTCCCATGATCAGCGCCTGTCAGTCACTGATCATTGCCTGATAAACACGTGATCAGTGCATGATGAGACATGGGATCAGTGCCTGATCAGCCACGTCATCAGTGCATGCGCAGTCACGTCATCAGTGCATGATAGCCACGTGATCAGTGCATGCTCAGTCACGTGATCTGCACTTGATCAGCCACGTGATCAGTGCCTGCAGAGTCACGTGATCAGGGCCTGCTGAGCTGCGTGATTCCTGCCGGCTCATCTGCATGACAATTGCCATCTGAGCTGCGTGATTCCTGTCGGCTCATCTGCTTGACAATTGCCAGCTGAGCTGCGTGATTCCTGCCTGGTCACATGCTTGATTATTACCAGTTGAGCAGCATGATTCGTCACTGCTGAGCTCCATGCTTATTGCCTGCTGATTGCGTGGTTCGTGTCTGCTCAGCTCTTTGAGTATCGCCTCCTGAGGTGCCTGTTCGGTCGCCAAATGCCTGGGACCAGCCCCAACTGATCCAGGGTATTCGAAGGAGAGATGGCCTAGGCGACAATTTATATGCTCATCAGAGATGTCAAGAATAATAGTATGAGGAGAGCTCAGTAGGAAAATTCGGTGGAGAAAAGAGACTGAGTAGCTTGGTTTAAGCGGAAGACCAATCAAACTTCAAGACAAGAAGTTTGCACCACTTACGTAGGCCGCAGGCGCCCTCTCGAATAGCGAAAGGTGCCTCACCCTAGACACCTTCTCGAGTGGGTCTTAGCAGCCCAGACATAATTAGTAAGCGTGGTGGGTTCCGCGCTCCAGATGGAGACTCAGCTGGAAGTTAAAGGGAAGAATGACAAGGAACTTTATGAATTGGAGCTGTAAGTTAACTCTTTGACAGAGAGAGCGAGATGGTGGTGGGGGACAGCCCCCAGTGAAATCAGAGGTGAGAGCACAAAGCAATACAGTAGGCAGACTCTGGATTTTTTGGGGGGGAGATGCTCAAGAATATCCGGGAGGATTCCTGAGGCTCGATCCCGCATTTGCGTATGCCGAGCCTCCTTCCTCATGACCTTTGTCCAGAGTGGAATGCCTCCCCGGCTCCCGGCACATGATCAGTGCATGCTCAGTCACGATATCAGTGCCTGCTCAGCCACGTGATCACTGACGGCACAGTCACGTGATCAGCGCCTCTCAGTCACGTGATCACCGTAGGATAAACACGTGATCAGTGAACGACCAGCCCCTTGACCACTGCATGCGCAGTCAGGTGGTCAGTTCCTGATCAGCCACCTGATCAGTGCGTGCACAGTCCCCTGATCAGCGCCTGTCAGTCACTGATCACTGCCTGATAAACACGTGATCAGTGCCCGAACAGCCACGTCATCAGTGCATGCGCAGGCACGTGATCAGTGCATGACAGCCACGTGATCAGTGCGTGCACAGTCCCATGATCAGCGCCTGTCAGTCACTGATCATTGCCTGATAAACACGTGATCAGTGCATGATGAGCCATGTGATCAGTGCCTGATCAGTCACGACATCAGTGCATGATAGCCACGTGATCAGTGCATGCTCAGTCACGTGATCTGCACTTGATCAGCCACGTGATCAGTGCCTGCAGAGTCACGTGATCAGGGCCTGCTGAGCTGCGTGATTCCTGCCGGCTCATCTGCATGACAATTGCCATCTGAGCTGCGTGATTCCTGTCGGCTCATCTGCTTGACAATTGCCAGCTGAGCTGCGTGATTCCTGCCTGGTCACGTGCTTGATTATTGCCAGTTGAGCAGCATGATTCGTCACTGCTGAGCTCCATGCTTATTGCCTGCTGATTGCGTGGTTCGTGTCTGCTCAGCTCTTTGAGTATCGCCTCCTGAGGTGCCTGTTCGGTCGCCACATGCCGGGGACCAGCCCCAACTGATCCAGGGTATTCGAAGGAGAGATGGCCTAGGCGACTATTTATATGCTAATCAGAGATGTCAAGAATAATAGTATGAGGAGAGCTCAGTAGGAAAATTCGGTGGAGAAAAGAGACTGAGTAGCTTCTTTACGCAGAAGACCAATCAAACTTCAAGACAAGAAGTTTGCACCACTTACGTAGGCCGCAGGCGCCCTCTCGAATAGCGAAAGGTGCCTCACCCTAGACACCTTCTCGAGTGGGTCTTAGCAGCCCAGGCATAATTAGTAAGCGTGGTGGGTTCCGCGCTCCAGATGGAGACTCAGCTGGAAGGTAAAGGGAAGAATGACAAGGAACTTTATGAATTGGAGCTGTAAGTTAACTCTTTGACAGAGAGAGCGAGATGGTGGTGGGGGACAGCCCCCAGTGAAATCAGAGGTGAGAGCACAAAGCAATACAGTAGGCAGACTCTGGATTTTTTGGGGAGGAGATACTCGAGAATATCCGGGTGGACTCCAGAGGCTCGATCCCGCATTTGTATGCCGAGCCTCCTTCTTCATGACCTTTGTCCAGAGTGGAATGCCTCCCCGGCTCCCGGCACATGATCAGTGCATGCTCAGTCACGATATCAGTGCATGCTCAGCCACGTGATCACTGACGGCACAGTCACGTGATCAGCGCCTCTCAGTCACGTGATCACCGTAAGATAAACACGTGATCAGTGAACGACCAGCCCCTTGACCACTGCATGCGCAGTCAGGTGGTCCGTTCCTGATCAGCCACCTGATCAGTGCGTGCACAGTCCCCTGATCAGCGCCTGTCAGTCACTGATCACTGCCTGATAAACACGTGATCAGTGCCCGAACAGCCACGTCATCAGTGCATGCGCAGTCACGTGATCAGTGCATGACAGCCACGTGATCAGTGCGTGCACAGTCCCATGATCAGCGCCTGTCAGTCACTGATCATTGCCTGATAAACACGTGATCAGTGCATGATGAGCCATGTGATCAGTGCCTGATCAGTCATGACATCAGTGCATGATAGCCACGTGATCAGTGCATGCTCAGTCACGTGATCTGCACTTGATCAGCCACGTGATCAGTGTCTGCAGAGTCACGTGATCAGGGCCTCCTGAGCTGCGTGATTCCTGCCGGCTCATCTGCATGACAATTGCCATCTGAGCTGGGTGATTCCTGTCGGCTCATCTGCTTGACAATTGCCAGCTGAGCTGCGTGATTCCTGCCTGGTCACGTGCTTGATTATTGCCAGTTGAGCAGCATGATTCGTCACTGCTGAGCTCCATGCTTATTGCCTGCTGATTGCGTGGTTCGTGTCTGCTCAGCTCTTTGAGTATCGCCTCCTGAGGTGCCTGTTCGGTCGCCACATGCCGGGGACCAGCCCCAACTGATCCAGGGTATTCGAAGGAGAGATGGCCTAGGCGACTATTTATATGCTAATCAGAGATGTCAAGAATAATAGTATGAGGAGAGCTCAGTAGGAAAATTCGGTGGAGAAAAGAGACTGAGTAGCTTGGTTTACGCGGAAGACCAATTAAACTTGAAGACAAGAAGTTTGCACCACTTACGTAGGCCGCAGGCGCCCTCTCGAATAGCGAAAGGTGCCTCACCCTAGACACCTTCTCGAGTGGGTCTTAGCAGCCCAGGCATAATTAGTAAGCGTGGTGGGTTCCGCGCTACAGATGGAGACTCAGCTGGAAGTTAAAGGGAAGAATGACGAAGAACTTTATGAATTGGAGCTGTAAGTAAACTCTTTGACAGAGAGAGCGAGATGGTGGTGGGGGACAGCCCCCAGTGAAATCAGAGGTGAGAGCACAAAGCAATACAGTAGGCAGACTCTGGATTTTTTGGGGGGGAGATGCTCGAGAATATTCGGGTGGACTCCTGAGGCTCGATCCCGCATTTGCGTATGCCGAGCCTCCTTCCTCATGACCTTTGTCCAGAGTGGAATGCCTCCCCGGCTCCCGGCACATGATCAGTGCATGTTCAGTCACGATATCAGTGCATGCTCAGCCACGTGATCACTGACGGCACAGTCACGTGATCAGCGCCTCTCAGTCACGTGATCACCGTAGGATAAACACGTGATCAGTGAACGACCAGCCACGTGATCACTGCATGCGCAGTCAGGTGGTCAATTCCTGATCAGCCACCTGATCAGTGCGTGCACAGTCCCCTGATCAGCGCCTGTCAGTCACTGATCACTGCCTGATAAACACGTGATCAGTGCCCGAACAGCCACGTCATCAGTGCATGCGCAGCACATGATCAGTGCATGACAGCCACGTGATCAGTGCGTGCACAGTCCCATGATCAGCGCCTGTCAGTCACTGATCATTGCCTGATAAACACGTGATCAGTGCATGATGAGCCATGTGATCAGTGCCTGATCAGCCACGTCATCAGTGCATGCGCAGTCACGTCATCAGTGCATGATAGCCACGTGATCAGTGCATGCTCAGTCACGTGATCTGGACTTGATCAGCCACGTGATCAGTGCCTGCAGAGTCACGAGATCAGGGCCTGCTGAGCTGCGTGATTCCTGCCGGCTCATCTGCATGACAATTGCCATCTGAGCTGCGTGATTCCTGTCGGCTCATCTGCTTGACAATTGCCAGCTGAGCTGCGTGATTCCTGCCTGGTCACGTGCTTGATTATTGCCAGTTGAGCAGCATGATTCGTCACTGCTGAGCTCCATGCTTATTGCCTGCTGATTGCGTGGTTCGTGTCTGCTCAGCTCTTTGAGTATCGCCTCCTGAGGTGCCTGTTCGGTCGCCACATGCCTGGGACCAGCCCCAACTGATCCAGGGTATTTGAAGGAGAGATGGCCTAGGCGACTATTTATATGCTAATCAGAGATGTCAAGAATAATAGTATGAGGAGAGCTCAGTAGGAATATTCGGTGGAGAAAAGAGACTGAGTAGCTTGGTTTACGCGGAAGACCAATCAAACTTCAAGACAAGAAGTTTGCACCACTTACGTAGGCCGCAGGCGCCCTCTCGAATAGCGAAAGGTGCCTCACCCTAGACACCTTCTCGAGTGGGTCTTAGCAGCCCAGGCATAATTAGTAAGCGTGGTGGGTTCCGCGCTCCAGATGGAGACTCAGCTGGAAGTTAAAGGGAAGAATGACAAGGAACTTTATGAATTGGAGCTGTAAGTTAACTCTTTGACAGAGAGAGCGAGATGGTGGTGGGGGACAGCCCCCAGTGAAATCAGAGGTGAGAGCACAAAGCAATACAGTAGGCAGACTCTGGATTTTTTGGGGGGGAGATGCTCGAGAATATCCGGGTGGACTCCTGAGGCTCGATCCCGCATTTGCGTATGCCGAGCCTCCTTCCTCATGACCTTTGTCCAGAGTGGAATGCCTCCCCGGCTCCCGGCACATGATCAGTGCATGCTCAGTCACGATATCAGTGCATGCTCAGCCACTTGATCACTGACGGCACAGTCCCGTGATCAGCGCCTCTCAGTCACGTGATCACCGTAGGATAAACACGTGATCAGTGAACGACCAGCCACGTGATCACTGCATGCGCAGTCAGGTGGTCAGTTCCTGATCAGCCACCTGATCAGTGCGAGCACAGTCCCCTGATCAGCGCCTGTCAGTCACTGATCACTGCCTGATAAACACGTGATCAGTGCCCGAACAGCCACGTCATCAGTGCATGCGCAGTCACGTGATCAGTGCATGACAGCCACGTGATCAGTGCGTGAACAGTCCCATGATCAGCGCCTGTCAGTCACTGATCATTGCCTGATAAACACGTGATCAGTGCATGATGAGCCATGGGATCAGTGCCTGATCAGCCACGTCATCAGTGCATGCGCAGTCACGTCATCAGTGCATGATAGCCACGTGATCAGTGCATGCTCAGTCACGTGATCTGCACTTGATCAGCCACGTGATCAGTGCCTGCAGAGTCACGTGATCAGGGCCTGCTGAGCTGCGTGATTCCTGCCGGCTCATCTGCATGACAATTGCCATCTGAGCTGCGTGATTCCTGTCGGCTCATCTGCTTGACAATTGCCAGCTGAGCTGCGTGATTCCTGCCTGGTCACGTGCTTGATTATTGCCAGTTGAGCAGCATGATTCGTCACTGCTGAGCTCCATGCTTATTGCCTGCTGATTGCGTGGTTCGTGTCTGCTCAGCTCTTTGAGTATCGCCTCCTGAGGTCCCTGTTCGGTCGCCACCTGCCGGGGACCAGCCCCAACTGATCCAGGGTATTCGAAGGAGAGATGGCCTAGGCGACTATTTATATGCTAATCAGAGATGTCAAGAATAATAGTATGAGGAGAGCTCAGTAGGAAAATTCGGTGGAGAAAAGAGACTGAGTAGCTTGGTTTACGCGGAAGACCAATCAAACTTCAAGACAAGAAGTTTGCACCACTTACGTAGGCCGCAGGCGCCCTCTCGAATAGCGAAAGGTGCCTCACCCTAGACACCTTCTCGAGTGGGTCTTAGCAGCCCAGGCATAATTAGTAAGCGTGGTGGGTTCCGCGCTCCAGATGGAGACTCAGCTGGAAGGTAAAGGGAAGAATGACAAGGAACTTTATGAATTGGAGGTGTAAGTTAACTCTTTGACAGAGAGAGCGAGACGGTGGTGGGGGACAGCCCCCAGTGAAATCAGAGGTGAGAGCACAAAGCAATACAGTAGGCAGACTCTGGATTTTTTGGGGGGGAGATACTCGAGAATATCCGGGTGGACTCCTGAGGCTCGATCCCGCATTTGCGTATGCCGAGCCTCCTTCTTCATGACCTTTGTCCAGAATGGAATGCCTCCCCGGCTCCCGGCACATGATCAGTGCATGCTCAGTCACGATATCAGTGCATGCTCAGCCACGTGATCACTGACGGCACAGTCACGTGATCAGCGCCTCTCAGTCACGTGATCACCGTATGATAAACACGTGATCAGTGAACGACCAGCCACGTGACCACTGCATGCGCAGTCAGGTGGTCCGTTCCTGATCAGCCACCTGATCAGTGCGTGCACAGTCCCCTGATCAGCGCCTGTCAGTCACTGATCACTGCCTGATAAACACGTGATCAGTGCCCGAACAGCCACGTCATCAGTGCATGCGCAGTCACGTGATCAGTGCATGATAGCCACGTGATCAGTGCGTGCACAGTCCCATGATCAGCGCCTGTCAGTCACTGATCATTGCCTGATAAACACGTGATCAGTCCATGATGAGCCATGTGATCAGTGCCCGATCAGCCACGTCATCAGTGCATGCGCAGTCACGTCATCAGTGCATGATAGCCACGTGATCAGTGCATGCTCAGTCACGTGATCTGGACTTGATCAGCCACGTGATCAGTGCCTGCAGAGTCACGAGATCAGGGCCTGCTGAGCTGCGTGATTCCTGCCGGCTCATCTGCATGACAATTGCCATCTGAGCTGCGTGATTCCTGTCGGCTCATCTGCTTGACAATTGCCAGCTGAGCTGCGTGATTCCTGCCTGGTCACGTGCTTGATTATTGCCAGTTGAGCAGCATGATTCGTCACTGCTGAGCTCCATGCTTATTGCCTGCTGATTGCGTGGTTCGTGTCTGCTCAGCTCTTTGAGTATCGCCTCCTGAGGTGCCTGTTCGGTCGCCACATGCCGGGGACCAGCCCCAACTGATCCAGGGTATTTGAAGGAGAGATGGCCTAGGCGACTATTTATATGCTAATCAGAGATGTCAAGAATAATAGTATGAGGAGAGCTCAGTAGGAAAATTCGGTGGAGAAAAGAGACTGAGTAGCTTGGTTTACGCGGAAGACCAATCAAACTTCAAGACAAGAAGTTTGCACCACTTACGTAGGCCGCAGGCGCCCTCTCGAATAGCGAAAGGTGCCTTACCCTAGACACCTTCTCGAGTGGGTCTTAGCCGCCCAGGCATAATTAGTAAGCGTGGTGGGTTCCGCGCTCCAGATGGAGACTCAGCTGGAAGTTAAAGGGAAGAATGACAAGGAACTTTATGAATTGGAGCTGTAAGTTAAGTCTTTGACAGAGAGAGCGAGATGGTGGTGGGGGACAGCCCCCAGTGAAATCAGAGGTGAGAGCACAAAGCAATACAGTAGGCAGACTCTGGTTTTTTGGGGGGAGATGCTCGAGAATATCCGGGTGGACTCCTGAGGCTCGATCCCGCATTTGCGTATGCCGAGCCTCTTTCCTCATGACCTTTGTCCAGAGTGGAATGCCTCCCCGGCTCCCGGCACATGATCAGTGCATGCTCAGTCACGATATCAGTGCATGCTCAGCCACGTGATCACTGACGGCACAGTCCCGTGATCAGCGCCTCTCAGTCACGTGATCACCGTAGGATAAACACGTGATCAGTGAACGACCAGCCACGTGATCACTGCATGCGCAGTCAGGTGGTCAGTTCCTGATCAGCCACCTGATCAGTGCGTACACAGTCCCCTGATCAGCGCCTGTCAGTCACTGATCACTGCCTGATAAACACGTGATCAGTGCCCGAACAGCCACGTCATCAGTGCATGCGCAGTCACGTGATCAGTGCATGATAGCCACGTGATCAGTGCGTGCACAGTCCCATGATCAGCGCCTGTCAGTCACTGATCATTGCCTGATAAACACGTGATCAGTGCATGATGAGCCATGGGATCAGTGCCTGATCAGCCACGTCATCAGTGCATGCGCAGTCACGTCATCAGTGCATGATAGCCACGTGATCAGTGCATGCTCAGTCACGTGATCTGCACTTGATCAGCCACGTGATCAGTGCCTGCAGAGTCACGTGATCAGGGCCTGCTGAGCTGCGTGATTCGTGCCGGCTCATCTGCATGACAATTGCCATCTGAGCTGCGTGATTCCTGTCGGCTCATCTGCTTGACAATTGCCAGCTGAGCTGCGTGATTCCTGCCTGCTCACGTGCTTGATTATTGCCAGTTGAGCAGCATGATTCGTCACTGCTGAGCTCCATGCTTATTGCCTGCTGATTGCGTGGTTCGTGTCTGCTCAGCTCTTTGAGTATCGCCTCCTGAGGTCCCTGTTCGGTCGCCACCTGCCGGGGACCAGCCCCAACTGATCCAGGGTATTCGAAGGAGAGATGGCCTAGGCGACTATTTATATGCTAATCAGAGATGTCAAGAATAATAGTATGAGGAGAGCTCAGTAGGAAAATTCGGTGGAGAAAAGAGACTGAGTAGCTTGGTTTACGCGGAAGACCAATCAAACTTCAAGACAAGAAGTTTGCACCACTTACGTAGGCCGCAGGCGCCCTCTCGAATAGCGAAAGGTGCCTCACCCTAGACACCTTCTCGAGTGGGTCTTAGCAGCCCAGGCATAATTACTAAGCGTGGTGGGTTCCGCGCTCCAGATGGAGACTCAGCTGGAAGTTAAAGGGAAGAATGACAAGGAACTTTATGAATTGGAGGTGTAAGTTAACTCTTTGACAGAGAGAGCGAGACGGTGGTGGGGGACAGCCCCCAGTGAAATCAGAGGTGAGAGCACAAAGCAATACAGTAGGCAGACTCTGGTTTTTTGGGGGGAGATGCTCGAGAATATCCGGGTGGACTCCTGAGGCTCGATCCCGCATTTGGTATGCCGAGCCTCCTTCCTCATGACCTTTGTCCAGAGTGGAATGCCTCCCCGGCTCCCGGCACATGATCAGTGCATGCTCAGTCACGATATCAGTGCATGCTCAGCCACGTGATCACTGACGGCACAGTCACGTGATCAGCGCCTCTCAGTCACGTGATCACCGTATGATAAACACGTGATCAGTGAACGACCAGCCACGTGACCACTGCATGCGCAGTCAGGTGGTCCGTTCCTGATCAGCCACCTGATCAGTGCGTGCACAGTCCCCTGATCAGCGCCTGTCAGTCACTGATCACTGCCTGATAAACACGTGATCAGTGCCCGAACAGCCACGTCATCAGTGCATGCGCAGTCACGTGATCAGTGCATGATAGCCACGTGATCAGTGCGTGCACAGTCTCATGATCAGCGCCTGTCAGTCACTGATCATTGCCTGATAAACACGTGATCAGTGCATGATGAGCCATGTGATCAGTGCCTGATCAGTCACGTCATCAGTGCATGATAGCCACGTGATCAGTGCATGCTCAGTCACGTGATCTGCACTTGATCAGCCACGTGATCAGTGCCTGCAGAGTCACGTGATCAGGGCCTGCTGAGCTGCGTGATTCCTGCCGGCTCATCTGCATGACAATTGCCATCTGAGCTGCGTGATTCCTGTCGGCTCATCTGCTTGACATTTGCCAGCTGAGCTGCGTGATTCCTGCCTGGTCACGTGCTTGATTATTGCCAGTTGAGCAGCATGATTCGTCACTGCTGAGCTCCATGCTTATTGCCTGCTGATTGCGTGGTTCGTGTCTGCTCAGCTCTTTGAGTATCGCCTCCTGAGGTCCCTGTTCGGTCACCACCTGCCGGGGACCAGCCCCAACTGATCCAGGGTATTCGAAGGAGAGATGGCCTAGGCGACTATTTATATGCTAATCAGAGATGTCAAGAATAATAGTATGAGGAGAGCTCAGTAGGAAAATTCGGTGGAGAAAAGAGACTGAGTAGCTTGGTTTACGCGGAAGACCAATCAAACTTCAAGACAAGAAGTTTGCACCACTTACGTAGGCCGCAGGCGCCCTCTCGAATAGCGAAAGGTGCCTCACCCTAGACACCTTCTCGAGTGGGTCTTAGCAGCCCAGGCATAATTAGTCAGCGTGGTGGGTTCCGCGCTCCAGATGGAGACTCAGCTGGAAGTTAAAGGGAAGAATGACAAGGAACTTTATGAATTGGAGCTGTAAATTAACTCTTTGACAGAGAGAGCGACATGGTGGTGGGGGACAGCCCCCAGTGAAATCAGAGGTGAGAGCACAAAGCAATACAGTAGGCAGACTCTGGTTTTTTGGGGGGAGATGCTCGAGAATATCCGGGTGGACTCCTGAGGCTCGATCCCGCATTTGCGTATGCCGAGCCTCCTTCCTCATGACCTTTGTCCAGAGTGGAATGCCTCCCCGGCTCCCGGCACATGATCAGTGCATGCTCAGTCACGATATCAGTGCATGCTCAGCCACGTGATCACTGACGGCACAGTCACGTGATCAGCGCCTCTCAGTCACGTGATCACCATAGGATAAACACGTGATCAGTGAACGACCAGCCACGTGATCACTGCATGCGCAGTCAGGTGGTCAGTTCCTGATCAGCCACCTGATCAGTGCGTGCACAGTCCCCTGATCAGCGCTTGTCAGTCACTGATCACTGCCTGATAAACACGTGATCAGTGCCCGAACAGCCACGTCATCAGTGCATGCGCAGTCACGTGATCAGTGCATGTCAGCCACGTGATCAGTGCGTGCACAGTCCCATGATCAGCGCCTGTCAGTCACTGATCATTGCCTGATAAACACGTGATCAGTGCATGATGAGCCATGGGATCAGTGCCTGATCAGCCACGTCATCAGTGCATGCGCAGTCACGTCATCAGTGCATGAGAGCCACGTGATCAGTGCATGCTCAGTCACGTGATCTGCACTTGATCAGCCACGTGATCAGTGCCTGCAGAGTCACGTGATCAGGGCCTGCTGAGATGCGTGATTCCTGCCGGCTCATCTGCATGACAATTGCCATCTGAGCTGCGTGATTCCTGTCGGCTCATCTGCTTGACAATTGCCAGCTGAGCTGCGTGATTCCTGCCTGGTCACGTGCTTGATTATTGCCAGTTGAGCAGCATGATTCGTCACTGCTGAGCTCCATGCTTATTGCCTGCTGATTGCGTGGTTCGTGTCTGCTCAGCTCTTTGAGTATTGCCTCCTGAGGTCCCTGTTCGGTCGCCACCTGCCGGGGACCAGCCCCAACTGATCCAGGGTATTCGAAGGAGAGATGGCCTAGGCGACTATTTATATGCTAATCAGAGATGTCAAGAATAAGAGTATGAGGAGAGCTCAGTAGGAAAATTCGGTGGAGAAAAGAGACTGAGTAGCTTGGTTTACGCGGAAGACCAATCAAACTTCAAGACAAGAAGTTTGCACCACTTACGTAGGCCGCAGGCGCCCTCTCGAATAGCAAAAGGTGCCTCACCCTAGACACCTTCTCGAGTGGGTCTTAGCAGCCCAGGCATAATTAGTAAGCGTGGTGGGTTCCGCGCTCCAGATGGAGACTCAGCTGGAAGTTAAAGGGAAGAATGACAAGGAACTTTATGAATTGGAGCTGTAAGTTAACTCTTTGACAGAGACAGCGAGATGGTGGTGGGGGACAGCCCCCAGTGAAATCAGAGGTGAGAGCACAAAGCAATACAGTAGGCAGACTCTGGTTTTTTGGGGGGAGATGCTCGAGAATATCCGGGTGGACTCCTGAGGCTCGATCCCGCATTTGCGTATGCCGAGCCTCCTTCCTCATGACCTTTGTCCAGAGTGGAATGCCTCCCCGGCTCCCGGCACATGATCAGTGCATGCTCAGTCACGATATCAGTGCATGCTCAGCCACGTGATCACTGACGGCACAGTCACGTGATCAGCACCTCTCAGTCACGTGATCACCGTAGGATAAACACGTGATCAGTGAACGACCAGCCACGTGATCACTGCATGCGCAGTCAGGTGGTCAGTTCCTGATCAGCCACCTGATCAGTGCGTGCAAAGTCCCCTGATCAGCGCCTGTCAGTCACTGATCACTGCCTAATAAACACGTGATCAGTGCCCGAACAGCCACGTCATCAGTGCATGCGCAGTCACGTGATCAGTGCATGATAGCCACGTGATCAGTGCGTGCACAGTCTCATGATCAGCGCCTGTCAGTCACTGATCATTGCCTGATAAACACGTGATCAGTGCATGATGAGCCATGGGATCAGTGCCTGATCAGCCACGTCATCAGTGCATGCGCAGTCACGTCATCAGTGCATGATAGCCACGTGATCAGTGCATGCTCAGTCACGTGATCTGGACTTGATCAGCCACGTGATCAGTGCCTGCAGAGTCACGTGATCAGGGCCTGCTGAGCTGCGTGATTCCTGCCGGCTCATCTGCATGACAATTGCCATCTGAGCTGCATGATTCCTGTCGGCTCATCTGCTTCACAATTGCCAGCTGAGCTGCGTGATTCCTGCCTGGTCACGTGCTTGATTATTGCCAGTTGAGCAGCATGATTCGTCACTGCTGAGTTCCATGCTTATTGCCTGCTGATTGCGTGGTTCGTGTCTGCTCAGCTCTTTGAGTATTGCCTCCTGAGGTCCCTGTTCGGTCGCCACCTGCCGGGGACCAGCCCCAACTGATCCAGGGTATTCGAAGGAGAGATGGCCTAGGCGACTATTTATATGCTAATCAGAGATGTCAAGAATAAGAGTATGAGGAGAGCTCAGTAGGAAAATTCGGTGGAGAAAAGAGACTGAGTAGCTTGGTTTACGCGGAAGACCAATCAAACTTCAAGACAAGAAGTTTGCACCACTTACGTAGGCCGCAGGCGCCCTCTCGAATAGCGAAAGGTGCCTCACCCTAGACACCTTCTCGAGTGGGTCTTAGCAGCCCAGGCATAATTAGTAAGCGTGATGGGTTCCGCGCTCCAGATGGAGACTCAGCTGGAAGTTAAAGGGAAGAATGACAAGGAACTTTATGAATTGGAGCTGTAAGTTAACTCTTTGACAGAGACAGCGAGATGGTGGTGGGGGACAGCCCCCAGTGAAATCAGAGGTGAGAGCACAAAGCAATACAGTAGGCAGACTCTGGTTTTTTGGGGGGAGATGCTCGAGAATATCCGGGTGGACTCCTGAGGCTCGAGCCCGCATTTGCGTATGCCGAGCCTCCTTCCTCATGGCCTTTGTCCAGAGTGGAATGCCTCCCTGGCTCCCGGCACATGATCAGTGCATGCTCAGTCACGATATCAGTGCATGCTCAGCCACGTGATCACTGACGGCACAGTCACGTGATCAGCACCTCTCAGTCAAGTGATCACCGTAGGATAAACACGTGATCAGTGAACGACCAGCCACGTGATCACTGCATGCGCAGTCAGGTGGTCAGTTCCTGATCAGCCACCTGATCAGTGCGTGCACAGTCCCCTGATCACCGCCTGTCAGTCACTGATCACTGCCCAATAAACACGTGATTAGTGCCCGAACAGCCACGTCATCAGTGCATGCGCAGTCACGTGATCAGTGCATGATAGCCACGTGATCATTGCGTGCACAGTCCCATGATCAGCGCCTGTCAGTCACTGATCATTGCCTGATAAACACGTGATCAGTGCATGATGAGCCATGGGATCAGTGCCTGATCAGCCACGACATCAGTGCATGCGCAGTCACGTCATCAGTGCATGATAGCCACGTGATCAGTGCATGCTCAGTCACATGATCTGGACTTGATCAGCCACGTGATCAGTGCCTGCAGAGTCACGTGATCAGGGCCTGCTGAGCTGCGTGATTCCTGCCGGCTCATCTGCATGACAATTGCCATCTGAGCTGCGTGATTCCTGTCGGCTCATCTGCTTGACAATTGCCAGCTGAGCTGCGTGATTCCTGCCTGGTCACGTGCTTGATTATTGCCAGTTGAGCAGCATGATTCGTCACTGCTGAGCTCCATGCTTATTGCCTGCTGATTGCGTGGTTCGTGTCTGCTCAGCTCTTTGAGTATCGCCTCCTGAGGTCCCTGTTCGGTCGCCACCTGCCGGGGACCAGCCCCAACTGATCCAGGGTATTCGAAGGAGAAATGGCCTAGGCGACTATTTATATGCTAATCAGAGATGTCAAGAATAATAGTATGAGGAGAGCTCAGTAGGAAAATTCGGTGGAGAAAAGAGACTGAGTAGCTTGGTTTACGCGGAAGACCAATCAAACTTCAAGACAAGAAGTTTGCACCACTTACGTAGGCCGCAGGCGCCCTCTCGAATAGCGAAAGGTGCCTCACCCTAGACACCTTCTCGAGTGGGTCTTAGCAGCCCAGGCATAATTAGTAAGCGTGGTGGGTTCCGCGCTCCAGATGGAGACTCAGCTGGAAGTTAAAGGGAAGAATGACAAGGAACTTTATGAATTGGAGCTGTAAGTTAAGTCTTTGACAGAGAGAGCGAGATGGTGGTGGGGGACAGCCCCCAGTGAAATCAGAGGTGAGAGCACAAAGCAATACAGTAGGCAGACTCTGGTTTTTTGGGGGGAGATGCTCGAGAATATTCGGGTGGACTCCTGAGGCTCGATCCCGCATTTGCATATGCCGAGCCTCCTTCTTCATGACCTTTGTCCAGAGTGGAATGCCTCCCCGGCTCCCGGCACATGATCAGTGCATGCTCAGTCACGATATCAGTGCCTGCTCAGCCACGTGATCACTGATGGCACAGTCACGTGATCAGCGCCTCTCAGTCACGTGATCACCGTATGATAAACACGTGATCAGTGAACGACCAGCCCCGTGATCACTGCATGCGCAGTCAGGTGGTCAGTTCCTGATCAGCCACCTGATCAGTGCGTGCACAGTCCCCTGACCAGCGCCTGTCAGTCACTGATCACTGCCTGATAAACACGTGATCAGTGCCCGAACAGCCACGTCATCAGTGCATGCGCAGTCACGTGATCAGTGCATGATAGCCACGTGATGAGTGCGTGCACAGTCCCATGATCAGCGCCTGTCAGTCACTGATCATTGCCTGATAAACACGTGATCAGTCCATGATGAGCCATGTGATCAGTGCCTGATCAGCCACGTCATCAGTGCTTGCGCAGTCACGTCATCAGTGCATGATAGCCACGTGATCAGTGCGTGCTCAGTCACGTGATCTGCACTTGATCAGCCACGTGATCAGTGCGTGCACAGTCCCATGATCAGCGCCTGTCAGTCACTGATCATTGCCTGATAAACACGTGATCAGTGCATGATGAGCCATGTGATCAGTGCCTGATCAGCCACGTCATCTGTGCATGCGCAGTCACGTGATCTGCACTTGATCAGCCACGTGATCAGTGCCTGCAGAGTCACGTGATCAGGGACTGCTGAGATGCGTGATTCCTGCTGGCTCATCTGCATGACAATTGCCATCTGAGCTGCGTGATTCCTGTCGGCTCATCTGCTTGACAATTGCCAGCTGAGCTGCGTGATTCCTGCCTGGTCACGTGCTTGATTATTGCCAGTTGAGCAGCATGATTCGTCACTGCTGAGCTCCATGCTTATTGCCTGCTGATTGCGTGGTTCGTGTCTGCTCAGCTCTTTGAGTATCGCCTCCTGAGGTCCCTGTTCGGTCGCCACCTGCCGGGGACCAGCCCCAACTGATCCAGGGTATTCGAAGGAGAGATGGCCTAGGCGACTATTTATATGCTAATCAGAGATGTCAAGAATAAGAGTATGAGGAGAGCTCAGTAGGAAAATTCGGTGGAGAAAAGAGACTGAGTAGCTTGGTTTACGCGGAAGACCAATCAAACTTCAAGACAAGAAGTTTGCACCACTTACGTAGGCCGCAGGCGCCCTCTCGAATACCGAAAGGTGCCTCACCCTAGACACCTTCTCGAGTGGGTCTTAGCAGCCCAGGCATAATTAGTAAGCGTGGTGGGTTCCGCGCTCCAGATGGAGACTCAGCTGGAAGTTAAAGGGAAGAATGACAAGGAACTTTATGAATTGGAGCTGTAAGTTAACTCTTTGACAGAGACAGCGAGATGGTGGTGGGGGACAGCCCCCAGTGAAATCAGAGGTGAGAGCACAAAGCAATACAGTAGGCAGACTCTGGTTTTTTGGGGGGAGATGCTCGAGAATATCCGGGTGGACTCCTGAGGCTCGATCCCGCATTTGCGTATGCCGAGCCTCCTTCCTCATGGCCTTTGTCCAGAGTGGAATGCCTCCCTGGCTCCCGGCACATGATCAGTGCATGCTCAGTCACGATATCAGTGCATGCTCAGCCACGTGATCACTGACGGCACAGTCACGTGATCAGCACCTCTCATTCACGTGATCACCGTAGGATAAACACGTGATCAGTGAACGACCAGCCACGTGATCACTGCATGCGCAGTCAGGTGGTCAGTTCCTGATCAGCCACCTGATCAGTGCGTGCACAGTCCCCTGATCAGCGCCTGTCAGTCACTGATCACTGCCTGATAAACACGTGATCAGTGCCCGAACAGCCACGTCATCAGTGCATGCGCAGTCACGTGATCAGTGCATGATAGCCACGTGATCAGTGCGTGCACAGTCCCATGATCAGCGCCTGTCAGTCACTGATCATTGCCTGATAAACACGTGATCAGTGCATGATGAGCCATGTGATCAGTGCCTGATCAGCCACGTCATCAGTGCATGCGCAGTCACGTCATCAGTGCATGATAGCCACGTGATCAGTGCATGCTCAGTCACGTGATCTGGACTTGATCAGCCACGTGATCAGTGCCTGCAGAGTCACGTGATCAGGGCCTGCTGAGCTGCGTGATTCCTGCCGGCTCATCTGCATGACAATTGCCATCTGAGCTGCGTGATTCCTGTCGGCTCATCTGCTTGACAATTGCCAGCTGAGCTGCGTTATTCCTGCCTGGTCACGTGCTTGATTATTGCCAGTTGAGCAGCATGATTCGTCACTGCTGAGCTCCATGCTTATTGCCTGCTGATTGCGTGGTTCGTGTCTGCTCAGCTCTTTGAGTATCGCCTCCTGAGGTCCCTGTTCGGTCGCCACCTGCCGGGGACCAGCCCCAACTGATCCAGGGTATTCGAAGGAGAGATGGCCTAGGCGACTATTTATATGCTAATCAGAGATGTCAAGAATAATAGTATGAGGAGAGCTCAGTAGGAAAATTCGGTGGAGAAAAGAGACTGAGTAGCTTGGTTTACGCGGAAGACCAATCAAACTTCAAGACAGGAAGTTTGCACCACTTACGTAGGCCGCAGGCGCCCTCTCGAATAGCGAAAGGTGCCTCACCCTAGACACCTTCTCGAGTGGGTCTTAGCAGCCCAGGCATAATTAGTAAGCGTGGTGGGTTCCGCGCTCCAGATGGAGACTCAGCTGGAAGTTAAAGGGAAGAATGACAAGGAACTTTATGAATTGGAGCTGTAAGTTAACTCTTTGACAGAGACAGCGAGATGGTGGTGGGGGACAGCCCCCAGTGAAATCAGAGGTGAGAGCACAAAGCAATACAGTAGGCAGACTCCGGTTTTTTGGGGGGAGATGCTCGAGAATATCCGGGTGGACTCCTGAGGCTCGATCCCGCATTTGCGTATGCCGAGCCTCCTTCCTCATGACCTTTGTCCAGAGTGGAATGCCTCCCCGGCTCCCGGCACATGATCAGTGCATGCTCAGTCACGATATCAGTGCATGCTCAGCCACGTGATCACTGACGGCACAGTCACGTGATCAGCGCCTCTCAGTCACGTGATCACCCTATGATAAACACGTGATCAGTGAACGACCAGCCACGTGATCACTGCATGCGCGGTCAGGTGGTCAGTTCCTGATCAGCCACCTGATCAGTGCGTGCACAGTCCCCTGATCAGCGCCTGTCAGTCACTGATCACTGCCTGATAAACACGTGATCAGTGCCCGAAGAGCCACGTCATCAGTGCATGCGCAGTCACGTGATCAGTGCATGATAGCCACGTGATCAGTGCGTGCACAGTCCCATGATCAGCGCCTGTCAGTCACTGATCATTGCCTGATAAACACGTGATCAGTGCATGATGAGCCATGTGATCAGTGCCTGATCAGCCACGTCATCAGTGCATGCGCAGTCACGTCATCAGTGCATGATAGCCACGTGATCAGTGAATGCTCAGTCACGTGATCTGTACTTCATCAGCCACGTGATCAGTGCCTGCAGAGTCACGTGATCAGGGCCTGCTGAGCTGCGTGATTCCTGCCGGCTCATCTGCATGACAATTCCCATCTGAGCTGCGTGATTCCTGTCGGTTCATCTGCTTGACAATTTCCAGCTGAGCTGCGTGATTCCTGCCTGGTCACGTGCTTGATTATTGCCAGTTGAGCAGCATGATTCGTCACTGCTGAGCTCCATGCTTATTGCCTGCTGATTGCGTGGTTCGTGTCTGCTCAGCTCTTTGAGTATTGCCTCCTGAGGTCCCTGTTCGGTAGCCACCTGCCGGGGACCAGCCCCAACTGATCCAGGGTATTCGAAGGAGAGATGGCCTAGGCGACTATTTATATGCTAATCAGAGATGTCAAGAATAATAGTATGAGGAGAGCTCAGTAGGAAAATTCGGTGGAGAAAAGAGACTGAGTAGCTTGGTTTACGCGGAAGACCAATCAAACTTCAAGACAAGAAGTTTGCACCACTTACGTAGGCCGCAGGCGCCCTCTCGAATAGCGAAAGGTGCCTCACCCTAGACACTTTCTCGAGTGGGTCTTAGCAGCCCAGGCATAATTAGTAAGCGTGGTGGGTTCCGCGCTCCAGATGGAGACTCAGCTGGAAGTTAAAGGGAAGAATGACAGGGAACTTTATGAATTGGAGCTGTAAGTTTACTCTTTGACAGAGAGAGCGAGATGGTGGTGGGGGACAGCCCCCAGTGAAATCAGAGGTGAGAGCACAAAGCAATACAGTAGGCAGACTCCGGTTTTCTTGGGGGGGAGATGCTCGAGAATATCCGGGTGGACTCCTGAGGCTCGATCCCGCATTTGCGTATGCCGAGCATCCTTCCTCATGACCTTTGTCCAGAGTGGAATGCCTCCCCAGCTCCCGGCACATGATCAGTGCATGCTCAGTCACGATATCAGTGCCTGCTCAGCCACGTGATCACTGACGGCACAGTCACGTGATCAGCGCCTCTCAGTCACGTGATCACCATATGATAAACACGTGATCAGTGAACGACCAGCCACGTGATCACTGCATGCGCGGTCAGGTGGTCAGTTCCTGATCAGCCACCTGAGCAGTGCGTGCACAGTCCCCTGATCAGCGCCTGTCAGTCACTGATCACTGCCTGATAAACACGTGATCAGTGCCCGAACAGCCACGTCATCAGTGCATGCGCAGTCACGTGATCAGTGCATGATAGCCACGTGATCAGTGCGTGCACAGTCCCATGTTCAGCGCCTGTCAGTCACTGATCATTGCCTGATAAACACGTGATCAGTGCATGATGAGCCATGTGATCAGTGCCCGATCAGCCACGTCATCAGTGCATGCGCAGTCACGTCATCAGTGCATGATAGCCACGTGATCAGTGCATGCTCAGTCACGTGATCTGGACTTGATCAGCCACGTGATCAGTGCCTGCAGAGTTACGTGATCAGGGCCTGCTGAGCTGCGTGATTCCTGCCGGCTCATCTGCATGACAATTGCCAGCTGAGCTGCGTGATTCCTGTCGGCTCACCTGCTTGACAATTGCCAGCTGAGCTGCGTGATTCCTGCCTGGTCACGTGCTTGATTATTGCCAGTTGAGCAGCATGATTCGTCACTGCTGAGCTCCATGCTTATTGCCTGCTGATTGCGTGGTTCGTGTCTGCTCAGCTCTTTGAGTATTGCCTCCTGAGGTCCCTGTTCGTTCGCCACCTGCCGGGGACCAGCCCCAACTGATCTAGGGTATTCGAAGGAGAGATGGACTAGGCGACTATATATATGCTAATCAGAGATATCAAGAGTAATAGTATGAGGAGAGCTCAGTAGGAAAATTCGGTGGAGAAAAGAGACTGAGTAGCTTGGTTTACGCGGAAGACCAATCAAACTTCAAGACAAGAAGTTTGCAGCACTTACGTAGGCCGCAGGCGCCCTCTCGAATAGCGAAAGGTGCCTCACCCTAGACACCTTCTCGAGTGGGTCTTAGCAGCCCAGGCATAATTAGTAAGCGTGGTGGGTTCCTCGCTCCAGATGGAGACTCAGCTGGAAGTTAAAGGAAAGAATGACAAGGAACTTTATGAATTGGAGCTGTAAGTTAACTCTTTGACAGACAGAGCGAGATGGTGGTGGGGGACAGCCCCCAGTGAAATCAGAGGTGAGAACACAAAGCAATACAGTAGGCAGACTCCGGTTTTTTTTGGGGGGGAGATGCTCGAGAATATCCGGGTGTACTCCTGAGGCTCGATCCCGCATTTGCGTATGCCGAGCCTCCTTCCTCATGACCTTTGTCCAGAGTGGAATGCCTCCCCGGCTCCAGGCACATGATCAGTGCATGCTCAGTCAGGATATCAGTGCCTGTTCAGCCACGTGATCACTGACGGCACAGTCACGTGATCAGCGCCTCTCAGTCACGTGATCACCGTATGATAAACACGTGATCAGTGAACGACCAGCCACGTGATCACTGCATGCGCAGTCAGGTGGTCAGTTCCTGATCAGCCACCTGATCAGTGCCTGCACAGTCCCCTGATCAGCCCCTGTCAGTCACTGATCACTGCCTGATAAACACGTGATCAGTGCATGATGAGCCATGTGATCAGTGCCCGATCAGCCACGTCATCAGTGCATGATAGCTACGTGATCAGTGCACGCTCAGTCACGTGATCTGGACTTGATCAGCCACGTGATCAGTGCCTGCAGAGTCACGTGATCAGGGCCTGCTGAGCTGCGTGATTCCTGCCGGCTTATCTGCATGACAATTGCCATCTGAGCTGCGTGATTCCTGTCGGCTCATCTGCTTGACAATTGCCAGCTGAGCTGCGTGATTCCTGCCTGGTCACGTGCTTGATTATTGCCAGTTGAGCAGCATTATTCGTCACTGCTGAGCTCCATGCTTATTGCCTGCTGATTGCGTGGTTCGTGTCTGCTCAGCTCTTTGAGTATTGCCTCCTGAGGTCCCTGTTCGGTCGCCACCTGCCGGGGACCAGCCCCAACTGATCCAGGGTATTCGAAGGAGAGATGGCCTAGGCGACTATTTATATGCTAATCAGAGATGTCAAGAATAATAGTATGAGGAGAGCTCAGTAGGAAAATTCGGTGAAGAAAAGAGACTGAGTAGCTTGGTTTACGCAGAAGACCAATCAAACTTCAAGACAAAAAGTTTGCACCACTTACGTAGGCCCCAGGCGCCCTCTCGAATAGCGAAAGGTGCCTCACCCTAGACACCTTCTCGAGTGGGTCTTAGCAGCCCAGGCATAATTAGTAAGCGTGGTGGGTTCCGCGCTCCAGATGGAGACTCAGCTGGAAGTTAAAGGGAAGAATGACAAGGAACTTTATGAATTGGAGCTGTAAGTTAACTCTTTGACAGAGAGAGCGAGCTGGTGGTGGGGGACAGCCCCCAGTGAAATCAGAGGTGAGAGCACAAAGCAATACAGTAGGCAGACTCCGGTTTTTTGGGGGGAGATGCTCGAGAATATCCGGGTGGACTCCTGAAGCTCGATCCCGCATTTGCGTATGCCGAGCCTCCTTCCTCATGACCTTTGTCCAGAGTGGAATGCCTCCCCGGCTCCCGGCACATGATCAGTGCATGCTCAGTCACGATATCAGTGCCTGCTCAGCCACGTGATCACTGACGGCACAGTCACGTGCTCAGCGCCTCTCAGTCACGTGATCACCGTATGATAAACACATGATCAGTGAACGACCAAGCCACGTGATCACTGCATGCGCGGTCAGGTGGTCAGTTCCTGATCAGCCACCTGATCAGTGCGTGCACAGTCCCCTGATCAGCGCCTGTCAGTCACTGATCACTGCCTGATAAACACGTGATCAGTGCCCGAACAGCCACGTCATCAGTGCATGCGCAGTCACGTGATCAGTGCATGATAGCCACGTGATCAGTGCGTGCACAGTCCCATGATCAGCGCCTGTCAGTCACTGATCATTGCCTGATAAACACGTGATCAGTGCATGATGAGCCATGTGATCAGTGCCCGATCAGCCACGTCATCAGTGCATGCGCAGTCACGTCATCAGTGCATGATAGCCACGTGATCAGTGCATGCTCAGTCACGTGATCTGGACTTGATCAGCCACGTGATCAGTGCCTGCAGAGTCACGTGATCAGGGCCTGCTGAGCTGCGTGATTCCTGCCGGCTCATCTGCTTGACAATTGCCAGCTGAGCTGCGTGATTCCTGCCTGGTCACGTGCTTGATTATTGCCAGTTGAGCAGCATGATTCGTCACTGCTGAGCTCCATGCTTATTGCCTGCTGATTGCGTGGTTCGTGTCTGCTCAGCTCTTTGAGTATTGCCTCCTGAGGTCCCTGTTCGGTCGCCACCTGCCGGGGACCAGCCCCAACTGATCCAGGGTATTCGAAGGAGAGATGGCCTAGGCGACTATTTATATGCTAATCAGAGATGTCAAGAATAATAGTATGAGGAGAGCTCAGTAGGAAAATTCCGTGGAGAAAAGAGACTGAGTGGCTTGGTTTACGCGGAAGACCAATCAAACTTCAAGACAAGAAGTTTGCACCACTTACGTAGGCCGCAGGCGCCCTCTCGAATAGCGAAAGGTGCCTCACCCTAGACACCTTCTCGAGTGGGTCTTAGCAGCCCAGGCATAATTAGTAAGCGTGGTGGGTTCCGCGCTCCAGATGGAGACTCAGCTGGAAGTTAAAGGGAAGAATGACAAGGAACTTTATGAATTGGAGCTGTAAGTTAACTCTTTGACAGAGAGAGCGAGATGGTGGTGGGGGACAGCCCCCAGTGAAATCAGAGGTGAGAGCACAAAGCAATACAGTAGGCAGACTCCGGTTTTTTTGGGGGAGATGCTCGAGAATATCCGGGTGGACTCCTGAGGCTCGATCCCGCATTTGCGTATGCCGAGCCTCCTTCCTCATGACCTTTGTCCAGAGTGGAATGCCTCCCCGGCTCCCGGCACATGATCAGTGCATGCTCAGTCACGATATCAGTGCCTGCTCAGCCACGTGATCACTGACGGCACAGTCACGTGATCAGCGCCTCTCAGTCACGTGATCACCGTATGATAAACACGTGATCAGTGAACGACCAGCCACGTGATCACTGCATGCGCGGTCAGGTGGTCAGTTCCTGATCAGCCACCTGATCAGTGCGTGCACAGTCCCCTGATCAGCGCCTGTCAGTCACTGATCACTGCCTGATAAACACGTGATCAGTGCCCGAACAGCCACGTCATCAGTGCATGCGCAGTCACGTGATCAGTGCATGATAGCCACGTGATCAGTGCGTGCACAGTCCCATGATCAGCGCCTGTCAGTCACTGATCATTGCCTGATAAACACGTGATCAGTGCATGATGAGCCATGTGATCAGTGCCCGATCAGCCACGTCATCAGTGCATGCGCAGTCACGTCATCAGTGCATGATAGCCACGTGATCAGTGCATGCTCAGTCACGTGATCTGGACTTGATCAGCCACGTGATCAGTGCCTGCAGAGTCACGTGATCAGGGCCTGCTGAGCTGCGTGATTCCTGCCGGCTCATCTGCTTGACAATTGCCAGCTGAGCTGCGTGATTCCTGCCTGGTCACGTGCTTGATTATTGCCAGTTGAGCAGCATGATTCGTCACTGCTGAGCTCCATGCTTATTGCCTGCTGATTGCGTGGTTCGTGTCTGCTCAGCTCTTTGAGT
Source organism: Bos javanicus (assembly GCF_032452875.1). NCBI lineage: Eukaryota > Metazoa > Chordata > Mammalia > Artiodactyla > Bovidae > Bos > Bos javanicus. The sequence goes on from NW_026893639.1 coordinate 178,079, forward strand.
ATTGCCTCCTGAGGTCCCTGTTCGGTCGCCACCTGCCGGGGACCAGCCCCAACTGATCCAGGGTATTCGAAGGAGAGATGGCCTAGGCGACTATTTATATGCTAATCAGAGATGTCAAGAATAATAGTATGAGGAGAGCTCAGTAGGAAAATTCGGTGGAGAAAAGAGACTGAGTAGCTTGGTTTACGCGGAAGACCAATCAAACTTCAAGACAAGAAGTTTGCACCACTTACGTAGGCCGCAGGCGCCCTCTCGAATAGCGAAAGGTGCCTCACCCTAGACACCTTCTCGAGTGGGTCTTAGCAGCCCAGGCATAATTAGTAAGCGTGGTGGGTTCCGCGCTCCAGATGGAGACTCAGCTGGAAGTTAAAGGGAAGAATGACAAGGAACTTTATGAATTGGAGCTGTAAGTTAACTCTTTGACAGAGAGAGCGAGATGGTGGTGGGGGACAGCCCCCAGTGAAATCAGAGGTGAGAGCACAAAGCAATACAGTAGGCAGACTCCGGTTTTTTTGGGGGAGATGCTCGAGAATATCCGGGTGGACTCCTGAGGCTCGATCCCGCATTTGCGTATGCCGAGCCTCCTTCCTCATGACCTTTGTCCAGAGTGGAATGCCTCCCCGGCTCCCGGCACATGATCAGTGCATGCTCAGTCACGATATCAGTGCCTGCTCAGCCACGTGATCACTGACGGCACAGTCACGTGATCAGCGCCTCTCAGTCACGTGATCACCGTATGATAAACACGTGATCAGTGAACGACCAGCCACGTGATCACTGCATGCGCGTCAGGTGGTCAGTTCCTGATCAGCCACCTGATCAGTGCGTGCACAGTCCCCTGATCAGCGCCTGTCAGTCACTGATCACTGCCTGATAAACACGTGATCAGTGCCCGAACAGCCACGTCATCAGTGCATGCGCAGTCACGTGATCAGTGCATGATAGTCACGTGATCAGTGCGTGCACAGTCCCATGATCAGCGCCTGTCAGTCACTGATCATTGCCTGATAAACACGTGATCAGTGCATGATGAGCCATGTGATCAGTGCCCGATCAGCCACGTCATCAGTGCATGCGCAGTCACGTCATCAGTGCATGATAGCCACGTGATCAGTGCATGCTCAGTCACGTGATCTGGACTTGATCAGCCACGTGATCAGTGCCTGCAGAGTCACGTGATCAGGGCCTGCTGAGCTGCGTGATACCTGCCGGCTTATCTGCTTGACAATTGCCAGCTGAGCTGCGTGACTCCTGCCTGGTCACGTGCTTGATTATTGCCAGTTGAGCAGCATGATTCGTCACTGCTGAGCTCCATGCTTATTGCCTGCTGATTGCGAGGTTCGTGTCTGCTCAGCTCTTTGAGTATTGCCTCCTGAGGTCCCTGTTCGGTCGCCACCTGCCGGGGACCAGCCCCAACTGATCCAGGGTATTCGAAGGAGAGATGGCCTAGGCGACTATTTATATGCTAATCAGAGATGTCAAGAATAATAGTATGAGGAGAGCTCAGTAGGAAAATTCGGTGGAGAAAAGAGACTGAGTAGCTTGGTTTACGCGGAAGACCAATCAAACTTCAAGACAAGAAGTTTGCACCACTTACGTAGGCCGCAGGCGCCCTCTCGAATAGCGAAAGGTGCCTCACCCTAGACACCTTCTCGAGTGGGTCTTAGCAGCCCAGGCATAATTAGTAAGCGTGGTGGGTTCCGCGCTCCAGATGGAGACTCAGCTGGAAGTTAAAGGGAAGAATGACAAGGAACTTTATGAATTGGAGCTGTAAGTTAACTCTTTGACAGAGAGAGCGAGATGGTGGTGGGGGACAGCCCCCAGTGAAATCAGAGGTGAGAGCACAAAGCAATACAGTAGGCAGACTCCGGTTTTTTTGGGGGGAGATGCTCGAGAATATCCGGGTGGACTCCTGAGGCTCGATCCCGCATTTGCGTATGCCGAGCCTCCTTCCTCATGACCTTTGTCCAGAGTGGAATGCCTCCCCGGCTCCCGGCACATGATCAGTGCATGCTCAGTCACGATATCAGTGCCTGCTCAGCCACGTGATCACTGACGGCACAGTCACGTGATCAGCGCCTCTCAGTCACGTGATCACCGTATGATAAACACGTGATCAGTGAACGACCAGCCACGTGATCACTGCATGCGCGGTCAGGTGGTCAGTTCCTGATCAGCCACCTGATCAGTGCGTGCACAGTCCCCTGATCAGCGCCTGTCAGTCACTGATCACTGCCTGATAAACACGTGATCAGTGCCCGAACAGCCACGTCATCAGTGCATGCGCAGTCACGTGATCAGTGCATGATAGCCACGTGATCAGTGCGTGCACAGTCCCATGATCAGCGCCTGTCAGTCACTGATCATTGCCTGATAAACACGTGATCAGTGCATGATGAGCCATGTGATCAGTGCCCGATCAGCCACGTCATCAGTGCATGCGCAGTCACGTCATCAGTGCATGATAGCCACGTGATCAGTGCATGCTCAGTCACGTGATCTGGACTTGATCAGCCACGTGATCAGTGCCTGCAGAGTCACGTGATCAGGGCCTGCTGAGCTGCGTGATTCCTGCCGGCTCATCTGCTTGACAATTGCCAGCTGAGCTGCGTGATTCCTGCCTGGTCACGTGCTTGATTATTGCCAGTTGAGCAGCATGATTCGTCACTGCTGAGCTCCATGCTTATTGCCTGCTGATTGCGTGGTTCGTGTCTGCTCAGCTCTTTGAGTATTGCCTCCTGAGGTCCCTGTTCGGTCGCCACCTGCCGGGGACCAGCCCCAACTGATCCAGGGTATTCGAAGGAGAGATGGCCTAGGCGACTATTTATATGCTAATCAGAGATGTCAAGAATAATAGTATGAGGAGAGCTCAGTAGGAAAATTCGGTGGAGAAAAGAGACTGAGTAGCTTGGTTTACGCGGAAGACCAATCAAACTTCAAGACAAGAAGTTTGCACCACTTACGTAGGCCGCAGGCGCCCTCTCGAATAGCGAAAGGTGCCTCACCCTAGACACCTTCTCGAGTGGGTCTTAGCAGCCCAGGCATAATTAGTAAGCGTGGTGGGTTCCGCGCTCCAGATGGAGACTCAGCTGGAAGTTAAAGGGAAGAATGACAAGGAACTTTATGAATTGGAGCTGTAAGTTAACTCTTTGACAGAGAGAGCGAGATGGTGGTGGGGGACAGCCCCCAGTGAAATCAGAGGTGAGAGCACAAAGCAATACAGTAGGCAGACTCCGGTTTTTTGGGGGAGATGCTCGAGAATATCCGGGTGGACTCCTGAGGCTCGATCCCGCATTTGCGTATGCCGAGCCTCCTTCCTCATGACCTTTGTCCAGAGTGGAATGCCTCCCCGGCTCCCGGCACATGATCAGTGCATGCTCAGTCACGATATCAGTGCCTGCTCAGCCACGTGATCACTGACGGCACAGTCACGTGATCAAGTCACGTGATCACCGTGATCACGTGATCACGACCAGCCACGTGATCACTGCATGCGCGGTCAGGTGGTCAGTTCCTGATCAGCCACCTGATCAGTGCGTGCACAGTCCCCTGATCAGCGCCTGTCAGTCACTGATCACTGCCTGATAAACACGTGATCAGTGCCCGAACAGCCACGTCATCAGTGCATGCGCAGTCACGTGATCAGTGCATGATAGCCACGTGATCAGTGCGTGCACAGTCCCATGATCAGCGCCTGTCAGTCACTGATCATTGCCTGATAAACACGTGATCAGTGCATGATGAGCCATGTGATCAGTGCCCGATCAGCCACGTCATCAGTGCATGCGCAGTCACGTCATCAGTGCATGATAGCCACGTGATCAGTGCATGCTCAGTCACGTGATCTGGACTTGATCAGCCACGTGATCAGTGCCTGCAGAGTCACGTGATCAGGGCCTGCTGAGCTGCGTGATTCCTGCCGGCTCATCTGCTTGACAATTGCCAGCTGAGCTGCGTGATTCCTGCCTGGTCACGTGCTTGATTATTGCCAGTTGAGCAGCATGATTCGTCACTGCTGAGCTCCATGCTTATTGCCTGCTGATTGCGTGGTTCGTGTCTGCTCAGCTCTTTGAGTATTGCCTCCTGAGGTCCCTGTTCGGTCGCCACCTGCCGGGGACCAGCCCCAACTGATCCAGGGTATTCGAAGGAGAGATGGCCTAGGCGACTATTTATATGCTAATCAGAGATGTCAAGAATAATAGTATGAGGAGAGCTCAGTAGGAAAATTCGGTGGAGAAAAGAGACTGAGTAGCTTGGTTTACGCGGAAGACCAATCAAACTTCAAGACAAGAAGTTTGCACCACTTACGTAGGCCGCAGGCGCCCTCTCGAATAGCGAAAGGTGCCTCACCCTAGACACCTTCTCGAGTGGGTCTTAGCAGCCCAGGCATAATTAGTAAGCGTGGTGGGTTCCGCGCTCCAGATGGAGACTCAGCTGGAAGTTAAAGGGAAGAATGACAAGGAACTTTATGAATTGGAGCTGTAAGTTAACTCTTTGACAGAGAGAGCGAGATGGTGGTGGGGGACAGCCCCCAGTGAAATCAGAGGTGAGAGCACAAAGCAATACAGTAGGCAGACTCCGGTTTTTTTGGGGGGAGATGCTCGAGAATATCCGGGTGGACTCCTGAGGCTCGATCCCGCATTTGCGTATGCCGAGCCTCCTTCCTCATGACCTTTGTCCAGAGTGGAATGCCTCCCCGGCTCCCGGCACATGATCAGTGCATGCTCAGTCACGATATCAGTGCCTGCTCAGCCACGTGATCACTGACGGCACAGTCACGTGATCAGCGCCTCTCAGTCACGTGATCACCGTATGATAAACACGTGATCAGTGAACGACCAGCCACGTGATCACTGCATGCGCGGTCAGGTGGTCAGTTCCTGATCAGCCACCTGATCAGTGCGTGCACAGTCCCCTGATCAGCGCCTGTCAGTCACTGATCACTGCCTGATAAACACGTGATCAGTGCCCGAACAGCCACGTCATCAGTGCATGCGCAGTCACGTGATCAGTGCATGATAGCCACGTGATCAGTGCGTGCACAGTCCCATGATCAGCGCCTGTCAGTCACTGATCATTGCCTGATAAACACGTGATCAGTGCATGATGAGCCATGTGATCAGTGCCCGATCAGCCACGTCATCAGTGCATGCGCAGTCACGTCATCAGTGCATGATAGCCACGTGATCAGTGCATGCTCAGTCACGTGATCTGGACTTGATCAGCCACGTGATCAGTGCCTGCAGAGTCACGTGATCAGGGCCTGCTGAGCTGCGTGATTCCTGCCGGCTCATCTGCTTGACAATTGCCAGCTGAGCTGCGTGATTCCTGCCTGGTCACGTGCTTGATTATTGCCAGTTGAGCAGCATGATTCGTCACTGCTGAGCTCCATGCTTATTGCCTGCTGATTGCGTGGTTCGTGTCTGCTCAGCTCTTTGAGTATTGCCTCCTGAGGTCCCTGTTCGGTCGCCACCTGCCGGGGACCAGCCCCAACTGATCCAGGGTATTCGAAGGAGAGATGGCCTAGGCGACTATTTATATGCTAATCAGAGATGTCAAGAATAATAGTATGAGGAGAGCTCAGTAGGAAAATTCGGTGGAGAAAAGAGACTGAGTAGCTTGGTTTACGCGGAAGACCAATCAAACTTCAAGACAAGAAGTTTGCACCACTTACGTAGGCCGCAGGCGCCCTCTCGAATAGCGAAAGGTGCCTCACCCTAGACACCTTCTCGAGTGGGTCTTAGCAGCCCAGGCATAATTAGTAAGCGTGGTGGGTTCCGCGCTCCAGATGGAGACTCAGCTGGAAGTTAAAGGGAAGAATGACAAGGAACTTTATGAATTGGAGCTGTAAGTTAACTCTTTGACAGAGAGAGCGAGATGGTGGTGGGGGACAGCCCCCAGTGAAATCAGAGGTGAGAGCACAAAGCAATACAGTAGGCAGACTCCGGTTTTTTGGGGGGAGATGCTCGAGAATATCCGGGTGGACTCCTGAGGCTCGATCCCGCATTTGCGTATGCCGAGCCTCCTTCCTCATGACCTTTGTCCAGAGTGGAATGCCTCCCCGGCTCCCGGCACATGATCAGTGCATGCTCAGTCACGATATCAGTGCCTGCTCAGCCACGTGATCACTGACGGCACAGTCACGTGATCAGCGCCTCTCAGTCACGTGATCACCGTATGATAAACACGTGATCAGTGAACGACCAGCCACGTGATCACTGCATGCGCGGTCAGGTGGTCAGTTCCTGATCAGCCACCTGATCAGTGCGTGCACAGTCCCCTGATCAGCGCCTGTCAGTCACTGATCACTGCCTGATAAACACGTGATCAGTGCCCGAACAGCCACGTCATCAGTGCATGCGCAGTCACGTGATCAGTGCATGATAGCCACGTGATCAGTGCGTGCACAGTCCCATGATCAGCGCCTGTCAGTCACTGATCATTGCCTGATAAACACGTGATCAGTGCATGATGAGCCATGTGATCAGTGCCCGATCAGCCACGTCATCAGTGCATGCGCAGTCACGTCATCAGTGCATGATAGCCACGTGATCAGTGCATGCTCAGTCACGTGATCTGGACTTGATCAGCCACGTGATCAGTGCCTGCAGAGTCACGTGATCAGGGCCTGCTGAGCTGCGTGATTCCTGCCGGCTCATCTGCTTGACAATTGCCAGCTGAGCTGCGTGATTCCTGCCTGGTCACGTGCTTGATTATTGCCAGTTGAGCAGCATGATTCGTCACTGCTGAGCTCCATGCTTATTGCCTGCTGATTGCGTGGTTCGTGTCTGCTCAGCTCTTTGAGTATTGCCTCCTGAGGTCCCTGTTCGGTCGCCACCTGCCGGGGACCAGCCCCAACTGATCCAGGGTATTCGAAGGAGAGATGGCCTAGGCGACTATTTATATGCTAATCAGAGATGTCAAGAATAATAGTATGAGGAGAGCTCAGTAGGAAAATTCGGTGGAGAAAAGAGACTGAGTAGCTTGGTTTACGCGGAAGACCAATCAAACTTCAAGACAAGAAGTTTGCACCACTTACGTAGGCCGCAGGCGCCCTCTCGAATAGCGAAAGGTGCCTCACCCTAGACACCTTCTCGAGTGGGTCTTAGCAGCCCAGGCATAATTAGTAAGCGTGGTGGGTTCCGCGCTCCAGATGGAGACTCAGCTGGAAGTTAAAGGGAAGAATGACAAGGAACTTTATGAATTGGAGCTGTAAGTTAACTCTTTGACAGAGAGAGCGAGATGGTGGTGGGGGACAGCCCCCAGTGAAATCAGAGGTGAGAGCACAAAGCAATACAGTAGGCAGACTCCGGTTTTTTGGGGGGAGATGCTCGAGAATATCCGGGTGGACTCCTGAGGCTCGATCCCGCATTTGCGTATGCCGAGCCTCCTTCCTCATGACCTTTGTCCAGAGTGGAATGCCTCCCCGGCTCCCGGCACATGATCAGTGCATGCTCAGTCACGATATCAGTGCCTGCTCAGCCACGTGATCACTGACGGCACAGTCACGTGATCAGCGCCTCTCAGTCACGTGATCACCGTATGATAAACACGTGATCAGTGAACGACCAGCCACGTGATCACTGCATGCGCGGTCAGGTGGTCAGTTCCTGATCAGCCACCTGATCAGTGCGTGCACAGTCCCCTGATCAGCGCCTGTCAGTCACTGATCACTGCCTGATAAACACGTGATCAGTGCCCGAACAGCCACGTCATCAGTGCATGCGCAGTCACGTGATCAGTGCATGATAGCCACGTGATCAGTGCGTGCACAGTCCCATGATCAGCGCCTGTCAGTCACTGATCATTGCCTGATAAACACGTGATCAGTGCATGATGAGCCATGTGATCAGTGCCCGATCAGCCACGTCATCAGTGCATGCGCAGTCACGTCATCAGTGCATGATAGCCACGTGATCAGTGCATGCTCAGTCACGTGATCTGGACTTGATCAGCCACGTGATCAGTGCCTGCAGAGTCACGTGATCAGGGCCTGCTGAGCTGCGTGATTCCTGCCGGCTCATCTGCTTGACAATTGCCAGCTGAGCTGCGTGATTCCTGCCTGGTCACGTGCTTGATTATTGCCAGTTGAGCAGCATGATTCGTCACTGCTGAGCTCCATGCTTATTGCCTGCTGATTGCGTGGTTCGTGTCTGCTCAGCTCTTTGAGTATTGCCTCCTGAGGTCCCTGTTCGGTCGCCACCTGCCGGGGACCAGCCCCAACTGATCCAGGGTATTCGAAGGAGAGATGGCCTAGGCGACTATTTATATGCTAATCAGAGATGTCAAGAATAATAGTATGAGGAGAGCTCAGTAGGAAAATTCGGTGGAGAAAAGAGACTGAGTAGCTTGGTTTACGCGGAAGACCAATCAAACTTCAAGACAAGAAGTTTGCACCACTTACGTAGGCCGCAGGCGCCCTCTCGAATAGCGAAAGGTGCCTCACCCTAGACACCTTCTCGAGTGGGTCTTAGCAGCCCAGGCATAATTAGTAAGCGTGGTGGGTTCCGCGCTCCAGATGGAGACTCAGCTGGAAGTTAAAGGGAAGAATGACAAGGAACTTTATGAATTGGAGCTGTAAGTTAACTCTTTGACAGAGAGAGCGAGATGGTGGTGGGGGACAGCCCCCAGTGAAATCAGAGGTGAGAGCACAAAGCAATACAGTAGGCAGACTCCGGTTTTTTTGGGGAGATGCTCGAGAATATCCGGGTGGACTCCTGAGGCTCGATCCCGCATTTGCGTATGCCGAGCCTCCTTCCTCATGACCTTTGTCCAGAGTGGAATGCCTCCCCGGCTCCCGGCACATGATCAGTGCATGCTCAGTCACGATATCAGTGCCTGCTCAGCCACGTGATCACTGACGGCACAGTCACGTGATCAGCGCCTCTCAGTCACGTGATCACCGTATGATAAACACGTGATCAGTGAACGACCAGCCACGTGATCACTGCATGCGCGGTCAGGTGGTCAGTTCCTGATCAGCCACCTGATCAGTGCGTGCACAGTCCCCTGATCAGCGCCTGTCAGTCACTGATCACTGCCTGATAAACACGTGATCAGTGCCCGAACAGCCACGTCATCAGTGCATGCGCAGTCACGTGATCAGTGCATGATAGCCACGTGATCAGTGCGTGCACAGTCCCATGATCAGCGCCTGTCAGTCACTGATCATTGCCTGATAAACACGTGATCAGTGCATGATGAGCCATGTGATCAGTGCCCGATCAGCCACGTCATCAGTGCATGCGCAGTCACGTCATCAGTGCATGATAGCCACGTGATCAGTGCATGCTCAGTCACGTGATCTGGACTTGATCAGCCACGTGATCAGTGCCTGCAGAGTCACGTGATCAGGGCCTGCTGAGCTGCGTGATTCCTGCCGGCTCATCTGCTTGACAATTGCCAGCTGAGCTGCGTGATTCCTGCCTGGTCACGTGCTTGATTATTGCCAGTTGAGCAGCATGATTCGTCACTGCTGAGCTCCATGCTTATTGCCTGCTGATTGCGTGGTTCGTGTCTGCTCAGCTCTTTGAGTATTGCCTCCTGAGGTCCCTGTTCGGTCGCCACCTGCCGGGGACCAGCCCCAACTGATCCAGGGTATTCGAAGGAGAGATGGCCTAGGCGACTATTTATATGCTAATCAGAGATGTCAAGAATAATAGTATGAGGAGAGCTCAGTAGGAAAATTCGGTGGAGAAAAGAGACTGAGTAGCTTGGTTTACGCGGAAGACCAATCAAACTTCAAGACAAGAAGTTTGCACCACTTACGTAGGCCGCAGGCGCCCTCTCGAATAGCGAAAGGTGCCTCACCCTAGACACCTTCTCGAGTGGGTCTTAGCAGCCCAGGCATAATTAGTAAGCGTGGTGGGTTCCGCGCTCCAGATGGAGACTCAGCTGGAAGTTAAAGGGAAGAATGACAAGGAACTTTATGAATTGGAGCTGTAAGTTAACTCTTTGACAGAGAGAGCGAGATGGTGGTGGGGGACAGCCCCCAGTGAAATCAGAGGTGAGAGCACAAAGCAATACAGTAGGCAGACTCCGGTTTTTTGGGGGGAGATGCTCGAGAATATCCGGGTGGACTCCTGAGGCTCGATCCCGCATTTGCGTATGCCGAGCCTCCTTCCTCATGACCTTTGTCCAGAGTGGAATGCCTCCCCGGCTCCCGGCACATGATCAGTGCATGCTCAGTCACGATATCAGTGCCTGCTCAGCCACGTGATCACTGACGGCACAGTCACGTGATCAGCGCCTCTCAGTCACGTGATCACCGTATGATAAACACGTGATCAGTGAACGACCAGCCACGTGATCACTGCATGCGCGGTCAGGTGGTCAGTTCCTGATCAGCCACCTGATCAGTGCGTGCACAGTCCCCTGATCAGCGCCTGTCAGTCACTGATCACTGCCTGATAAACACGTGATCAGTGCCCGAACAGCCACGTCATCAGTGCATGCGCAGTCACGTGATCAGTGCATGATAGCCACGTGATCAGTGCGTGCACAGTCCCATGATCAGCGCCTGTCAGTCACTGATCATTGCCTGATAAACACGTGATCAGTGCATGATGAGCCATGTGATCAGTGCCCGATCAGCCACGTCATCAGTGCATGCGCAGTCACGTCATCAGTGCATGATAGCCACGTGATCAGTGCATGCTCAGTCACGTGATCTGGACTTGATCAGCCACGTGATCAGTGCCTGCAGAGTCACGTGATCAGGGCCTGCTGAGCTGCGTGATTCCTGCCGGCTCATCTGCTTGACAATTGCCAGCTGAGCTGCGTGATTCCTGCCTGGTCACGTGCTTGATTATTGCCAGTTGAGCAGCATGATTCGTCACTGCTGAGCTCCATGCTTATTGCCTGCTGATTGCGTGGTTCGTGTCTGCTCAGCTCTTTGAGTATTGCCTCCTGAGGTCCCTGTTCGGTCGCCACCTGCCGGGGACCAGCCCCAACTGATCCAGGGTATTCGAAGGAGAGATGGCCTAGGCGACTATTTATATGCTAATCAGAGATGTCAAGAATAATAGTATGAGGAGAGCTCAGTAGGAAAATTCGGTGGAGAAAAGAGACTGAGTAGCTTGGTTTACGCGGAAGACCAATCAAACTTCAAGACAAGAAGTTTGCACCACTTACGTAGGCCGCAGGCGCCCTCTCGAATAGCGAAAGGTGCCTCACCCTAGACACCTTCTCGAGTGGGTCTTAGCAGCCCAGGCATAATTAGTAAGCGTGGTGGGTTCCGCGCTCCAGATGGAGACTCAGCTGGAAGTTAAAGGGAAGAATGACAAGGAACTTTATGAATTGGAGCTGTAAGTTAACTCTTTGACAGAGAGAGCGAGATGGTGGTGGGGGACAGCCCCCAGTGAAATCAGAGGTGAGAGCACAAAGCAATACAGTAGGCAGACTCCGGTTTTTTTGGGGGAGATGCTCGAGAATATCCGGGTGGACTCCTGAGGCTCGATCCCGCATTTGCGTATGCCGAGCCTCCTTCCTCATGACCTTTGTCCAGAGTGGAATGCCTCCCCGGCTCCCGGCACATGATCAGTGCATGCTCAGTCACGATATCAGTGCCTGCTCAGCCACGTGATCACTGACGGCACAGTCACGTGATCAGCGCCTCTCAGTCACGTGATCACCGTATGATAAACACGTGATCAGTGAACGACCAGCCACGTGATCACTGCATGCGCGGTCAGGTGGTCAGTTCCTGATCAGCCACCTGATCAGTGCGTGCACAGTCCCCTGATCAGCGCCTGTCAGTCACTGATCACTGCCTGATAAACACGTGATCAGTGCCCGAACAGCCACGTCATCAGTGCATGCGCAGTCACGTGATCAGTGCATGATAGCCACGTGATCAGTGCGTGCACAGTCCCATGATCAGCGCCTGTCAGTCACTGATCATTGCCTGATAAACACGTGATCAGTGCATGATGAGCCATGTGATCAGTGCCCGATCAGCCACGTCATCAGTGCATGCGCAGTCACGTCATCAGTGCATGATAGCCACGTGATCAGTGCATGCTCAGTCACGTGATCTGGACTTGATCAGCCACGTGATCAGTGCCTGCAGAGTCACGTGATCAGGGCCTGCTGAGCTGCGTGATTCCTGCCGGCTCATCTGCTTGACAATTGCCAGCTGAGCTGCGTGATTCCTGCCTGGTCACGTGCTTGATTATTGCCAGTTGAGCAGCATGATTCGTCACTGCTGAGCTCCATGCTTATTGCCTGCTGATTGCGTGGTTCGTGTCTGCTCAGCTCTTTGAGTATTGCCTCCTGAGGTCCCTGTTCGGTCGCCACCTGCCGGGGACCAGCCCCAACTGATCCAGGGTATTCGAAGGAGAGATGGCCTAGGCGACTATTTATATGCTAATCAGAGATGTCAAGAATAATAGTATGAGGAGAGCTCAGTAGGAAAATTCGGTGGAGAAAAGAGACTGAGTAGCTTGGTTTACGCGGAAGACCAATCAAACTTCAAGACAAGAAGTTTGCACCACTTACGTAGGCCGCAGGCGCCCTCTCGAATAGCGAAAGGTGCCTCACCCTAGACACCTTCTCGAGTGGGTCTTAGCAGCCCAGGCATAATTAGTAAGCGTGGTGGGTTCCGCGCTCCAGATGGAGACTCAGCTGGAAGTTAAAGGGAAGAATGACAAGGAACTTTATGAATTGGAGCTGTAAGTTAACTCTTTGACAGAGAGAGCGAGATGGTGGTGGGGGACAGCCCCCAGTGAAATCAGAGGTGAGAGCACAAAGCAATACAGTAGGCAGACTCCGGTTTTTTGGGGGGAGATGCTCGAGAATATCCGGGTGGACTCCTGAGGCTCGATCCCGCATTTGCGTATGCCGAGCCTCCTTCCTCATGACCTTTGTCCAGAGTGGAATGCCTCCCCGGCTCCCGGCACATGATCAGTGCATGCTCAGTCACGATATCAGTGCCTGCTCAGCCACGTGATCACTGACGGCACAGTCACGTGATCAGCGCCTCTCAGTCACGTGATCACCGTATGATAAACACGTGATCAGTGAACGACCAGCCACGTGATCACTGCATGCGCGGTCAGGTGGTCAGTTCCTGATCAGCCACCTGATCAGTGCGTGCACAGTCCCCTGATCAGCGCCTGTCAGTCACTGATCACTGCCTGATAAACACGTGATCAGTGCCCGAACAGCCACGTCATCAGTGCATGCGCAGTCACGTGATCAGTGCATGATAGCCACGTGATCAGTGCGTGCACAGTCCCATGATCAGCGCCTGTCAGTCACTGATCATTGCCTGATAAACACGTGATCAGTGCATGATGAGCCATGTGATCAGTGCCCGATCAGCCACGTCATCAGTGCATGCGCAGTCACGTCATCAGTGCATGATAGCCACGTGATCAGTGCATGCTCAGTCACGTGATCTGGACTTGATCAGCCACGTGATCAGTGCCTGCAGAGTCACGTGATCAGGGCCTGCTGAGCTGCGTGATTCCTGCCGGCTCATCTGCTTGACAATTGCCAGCTGAGCTGCGTGATTCCTGCCTGGTCACGTGCTTGATTATTGCCAGTTGAGCAGCATGATTCGTCACTGCTGAGCTCCATGCTTATTGCCTGCTGATTGCGTGGTTCGTGTCTGCTCAGCTCTTTGAGTATTGCCTCCTGAGGTCCCTGTTCGGTCGCCACCTGCCGGGGACCAGCCCCAACTGATCCAGGGTATTCGAAGGAGAGATGGCCTAGGCGACTATTTATATGCTAATCAGAGATGTCAAGAATAATAGTATGAGGAGAGCTCAGTAGGAAAATTCGGTGGAGAAAAGAGACTGAGTAGCTTGGTTTACGCGGAAGACCAATCAAACTTCAAGACAAGAAGTTTGCACCACTTACGTAGGCCGCAGGCGCCCTCTCGAATAGCGAAAGGTGCCTCACCCTAGACACCTTCTCGAGTGGGTCTTAGCAGCCCAGGCATAATTAGTAAGCGTGGTGGGTTCCGCGCTCCAGATGGAGACTCAGCTGGAAGTTAAAGGGAAGAATGACAAGGAACTTTATGAATTGGAGCTGTAAGTTAACTCTTTGACAGAGAGAGCGAGATGGTGGTGGGGGACAGCCCCCAGTGAAATCAGAGGTGAGAGCACAAAGCAATACAGTAGGCAGACTCCGGTTTTTTGGGGGAGATGCTCGAGAATATCCGGGTGGACTCCTGAGGCTCGATCCCGCATTTGCGTATGCCGAGCCTCCTTCCTCATGACCTTTGTCCAGAGTGGAATGCCTCCCCGGCTCCCGGCACATGATCAGTGCATGCTCAGTCACGATATCAGTGCCTGCTCAGCCACGTGATCACTGACGGCACAGTCACGTGATCAGCGCCTCTCAGTCACGTGATCACCGTATGATAAACACGTGATCAGTGAACGACCAGCCACGTGATCACTGCATGCGCGGTCAGGTGGTCAGTTCCTGATCAGCCACCTGATCAGTGCGTGCACAGTCCCCTGATCAGCGCCTGTCAGTCACTGATCACTGCCTGATAAACACGTGATCAGTGCCCGAACAGCCACGTCATCAGTGCATGCGCAGTCACGTGATCAGTGCATGATAGCCACGTGATCAGTGCGTGCACAGTCCCATGATCAGCGCCTGTCAGTCACTGATCATTGCCTGATAAACACGTGATCAGTGCATGATGAGCCATGTGATCAGTGCCCGATCAGCCACGTCATCAGTGCATGCGCAGTCACGTCATCAGTGCATGATAGCCACGTGATCAGTGCATGCTCAGTCACGTGATCTGGACTTGATCAGCCACGTGATCAGTGCCTGCAGAGTCACGTGATCAGGGCCTGCTGAGCTGCGTGATTCCTGCCGGCTCATCTGCTTGACAATTGCCAGCTGAGCTGCGTGATTCCTGCCTGGTCACGTGCTTGATTATTGCCAGTTGAGCAGCATGATTCGTCACTGCTGAGCTCCATGCTTATTGCCTGCTGATTGCGTGGTTCGTGTCTGCTCAGCTCTTTGAGTATTGCCTCCTGAGGTCCCTGTTCGGTCGCCACCTGCCGGGGACCAGCCCCAACTGATCCAGGGTATTCGAAGGAGAGATGGCCTAGGCGACTATTTATATGCTAATCAGAGATGTCAAGAATAATAGTATGAGGAGAGCTCAGTAGGAAAATTCGGTGGAGAAAAGAGACTGAGTAGCTTGGTTTACGCGGAAGACCAATCAAACTTCAAGACAAGAAGTTTGCACCACTTACGTAGGCCGCAGGCGCCCTCTCGAATAGCGAAAGGTGCCTCACCCTAGACACCTTCTCGAGTGGGTCTTAGCAGCCCAGGCATAATTAGTAAGCGTGGTGGGTTCCGCGCTCCAGATGGAGACTCAGCTGGAAGTTAAAGGGAAGAATGACAAGGAACTTTATGAATTGGAGCTGTAAGTTAACTCTTTGACAGAGAGAGCGAGATGGTGGTGGGGGACAGCCCCCAGTGAAATCAGAGGTGAGAGCACAAAGCAATACAGTAGGCAGACTCCGGTTTTTTTGGGGGAGATGCTCGAGAATATCCGGGTGGACTCCTGAGGCTCGATCCCGCATTTGCGTATGCCGAGCCTCCTTCCTCATGACCTTTGTCCAGAGTGGAATGCCTCCCCGGCTCCCGGCACATGATCAGTGCATGCTCAGTCACGATATCAGTGCCTGCTCAGCCACGTGATCACTGACGGCACAGTCACGTGATCAGCGCCTCTCAGTCACGTGATCACCGTATGATAAACACGTGATCAGTGAACGACCAGCCACGTGATCACTGCATGCGCGGTCAGGTGGTCAGTTCCTGATCAGCCACCTGATCAGTGCGTGCACAGTCCCCTGATCAGCGCCTGTCAGTCACTGATCACTGCCTGATAAACACGTGATCAGTGCCCGAACAGCCACGTCATCAGTGCATGCGCAGTCACGTGATCAGTGCATGATAGCCACGTGATCAGTGCGTGCACAGTCCCATGATCAGCGCCTGTCAGTCACTGATCATTGCCTGATAAACACGTGATCAGTGCATGATGAGCCATGTGATCAGTGCCCGATCAGCCACGTCATCAGTGCATGCGCAGTCACGTCATCAGTGCATGATAGCCACGTGATCAGTGCATGCTCAGTCACGTGATCTGGACTTGATCAGCCACGTGATCAGTGCCTGCAGAGTCACGTGATCAGGGCCTGCTGAGCTGCGTGATTCCTGCCGGCTCATCTGCTTGACAATTGCCAGCTGAGCTGCGTGATTCCTGCCTGGTCACGTGCTTGATTATTGCCAGTTGAGCAGCATGATTCGTCACTGCTGAGCTCCATGCTTATTGCCTGCTGATTGCGTGGTTCGTGTCTGCTCAGCTCTTTGAGTATTGCCTCCTGAGGTCCCTGTTCGGTCGCCACCTGCCGGGGACCAGCCCCAACTGATCCAGGGTATTCGAAGGAGAGATGGCCTAGGCGACTATTTATATGCTAATCAGAGATGTCAA
Organism: Bos javanicus; assembly: GCF_032452875.1. Classification (NCBI taxonomy): domain Eukaryota; kingdom Metazoa; phylum Chordata; class Mammalia; order Artiodactyla; family Bovidae; genus Bos; species Bos javanicus. The sequence goes on from NW_026893639.1 coordinate 194,556, forward strand.
GAATAATAGTATGAGGAGAGCTCAGTAGGAAAATTCGGTGGAGAAAAGAGACTGAGTAGCTTGGTTTACGCGGAAGACCAATCAAACTTCAAGACAAGAAGTTTGCACCACTTACGTAGGCCGCAGGCGCCCTCTCGAATAGCGAAAGGTGCCTCACCCTAGACACCTTCTCGAGTGGGTCTTAGCAGCCCAGGCATAATTAGTAAGCGTGGTGGGTTCCGCGCTCCAGATGGAGACTCAGCTGGAAGTTAAAGGGAAGAATGACAAGGAACTTTATGAATTGGAGCTGTAAGTTAACTCTTTGACAGAGAGAGCGAGATGGTGGTGGGGGACAGCCCCCAGTGAAATCAGAGGTGAGAGCACAAAGCAATACAGTAGGCAGACTCCGGTTTTTTTGGGGGAGATGCTCGAGAATATCCGGGTGGACTCCTGAGGCTCGATCCCGCATTTGCGTATGCCGAGCCTCCTTCCTCATGACCTTTGTCCAGAGTGGAATGCCTCCCCGGCTCCCGGCACATGATCAGTGCATGCTCAGTCACGATATCAGTGCCTGCTCAGCCACGTGATCACTGACGGCACAGTCACGTGATCAGCGCCTCTCAGTCACGTGATCACCGTATGATAAACACGTGATCAGTGAACGACCAGCCACGTGATCACTGCATGCGCGGTCAGGTGGTCAGTTCCTGATCAGCCACCTGATCAGTGCGTGCACAGTCCCCTGATCAGCGCCTGTCAGTCACTGATCACTGCCTGATAAACCCGTGATCAGTGCATGATGAGCCATGGGATCAGTGCCCGATCAGCCACGTCATCAGTGCATGCGCAGTCACGTCATCAGTGCATGATAGCCACGTGATCAGTGCATGCTCAGTCACGTGATCTGGACTTGATCAGCCACGTGATCAGTGCCTGCAGAGTCACGTGATCAGGGCGTGCTGAGCTGCGTGATTCCTGCCGGCTCATCTGCTTGACAATTGCCAGCTGAGCTGCGTGATTCCTGCCTGGTCTCGTGCTTGATTATTGCCAGTTGAGCAGCATGATTCGTCACTGCTGAGCTCCATGCTTATTGCCTGCTGATTGCGTGGTTCGTGTCTGCTCAGCTCTTTGAGTATTGCCTCCTGAGGTCCCTGTTCGGTCGCCACCTGCCGGGGACCAGCCCCAACTGATCCAGGGTATTCGAAGGAGAGATGGCCTAGGCGACTATTTATATGCTAATCAGAGATGTCAAGAATAATAGTATGAGGAGAGCTCAGTAGGAAAATTCGGTGGAGAAAAGAGACTGAGTAGCTTGGTTTACGCGGAAGACCAATCAAACTTCAAGACAAGAAGTTTGCACCACTTACGTAGGCCGCAGGCGCCCTCTCGAATAGCGAAAGGTGCCTCACCCTAGACACCTTCTCGAGTGGGTCTTAGCAGCCCAGGCATAATTAGTAAGCGTGGTGGGTTCCGCGCTCCAGATGGAGACTCAGCTGGAAGTTAAAGGGAAGAATGACAAGGAACTTTATGAATTGGAGCTGTAAGTTAACTCTTTGACAGAGAGAGCGAGATGGTGGTGGGGGACAGCCCCCAGTGAAATCAGAGGTGAGAGCACAAAGCAATACAGTAGGCAGACTCCGGTTTTTTTGGGGGAGATGCTCGAGAATATCCGGGTGGACTCCTGAGGCTCGATCCCGCATTTGCGTATGCCGAGCCTCCTTCCTCATGACCTTTGTCCAGAGTGGAATGCCTCCCCGGCTCCCGGCACATGATCAGTGCATGCTCAGTCACGATATCAGTGCCTGCTCAGCCACGTGATCACTGACGGCACAGTCACGTGATCAGCGCCTCTCAGTCACGTGATCACCGTATGATAAACACGTGATCAGTGAACGACCAGCCACGTGATCACTGCATGCGCGGTCAGGTGGTCAGTTCCTGATCAGCCACCTGATCAGTGCGTGCACAGTCCCCTGATCAGCGCCTGTCAGTCACTGATCACTGCCTGATAAACACGTGATCAGTGCCCGAACAGCCACGTCATCAGTGCATGCGCAGTCACGTGATCAGTGCATGATAGCCACGTGATCAGTGCGTGCACAGTCCCATGATCAGCGCCTGTCAGTCACTGATCATTGCCTGATAAACACGTGATCAGTGCATGATGAGCCATGTGATCAGTGCCCGATCAGCCACGTCATCAGTGCATGAGTCAGTCCACGTGATCAGTGCATGCTCAGTCACGTGATCTGGACTTGATCAGCCACGTGATCAGTGCCTGCAGAGTCACGTGATCAGGGCCTGCTGAGCTGCGTGATTCCTGCCGGCTCATCTGCTTGACAATTGCCAGCTGAGCTGCGTGATTCCTGCCTGGTCACGTGCTTGATTATTGCCAGTTGAGCAGCATGATTCGTCACTGCTGAGCTCCATGCTTATTGCCTGCTGATTGCGTGGTTCGTGTCTGCTCAGCTCTTTGAGTATTGCCTCCTGAGGTCCCTGTTCGGTCGCCACCTGCCGGGGACCAGCCCCAACTGATCCAGGGTATTCGAAGGAGAGATGGCCTAGGCGACTATTTATATGCTAATCAGAGATGTCAAGAATAATAGTATGAGGAGAGCTCAGTAGGAAAATTCGGTGGAGAAAAGAGACTGAGTAGCTTGGTTTACGCGGAAGACCAATCAAACTTCAAGACAAGAAGTTTGCACCACTTACGTAGGCCGCAGGCGCCCTCTCGAATAGCGAAAGGTGCCTCACCCTAGACACCTTCTCGAGTGGGTCTTAGCAGCCCAGGCATAATTAGTAAGCGTGGTGGGTTCCGCGCTCCAGATGGAGACTCAGCTGGAAGTTAAAGGGAAGAATGACAAGGAACTTTATGAATTGGAGCTGTAAGTTAACTCTTTGACAGAGAGAGCGAGATGGTGGTGGGGGACAGCCCCCAGTGAAATCAGAGGTGAGAGCACAAAGCAATACAGTAGGCAGACTCCGGTTTTTTTGGGGGAGATGCTCGAGAATATCCGGGTGGACTCCTGAGGCTCGATCCCGCATTTGCGTATGCCGAGCCTCCTTCCTCATGACCTTTGTCCAGAGTGGAATGCCTCCCCGGCTCCCGGCACATGATCAGTGCATGCTCAGTCACGATATCAGTGCCTGCTCAGCCACGTGATCACTGACGGCACAGTCACGTGATCAGCGCCTCTCAGTCACGTGATCACCGTATGATAAACACGTGATCAGTGAACGACCAGCCACGTGATCACTGCATGCGCGGTCAGGTGGTCAGTTCCTGATCAGCCACCTGATCAGTGCGTGCACAGTCCCCTGATCAGCGCCTGTCAGTCACTGATCACTGCCTGATAAACACGTGATCAGTGCCCGAACAGCCACGTCATCAGTGCATGCGCAGTCACGTGATCAGTGCATGATAGCCACGTGATCAGTGCGTGCACAGTCCCATGATCAGCGCCTGTCAGTCACTGATCATTGCCTGATAAACACGTGATCAGTGCATGATGAGCCATGTGATCAGTGCCCGATCAGCCACGTCATCAGTGCATGCGCAGTCACGTCATCAGTGCATGATAGCCACGTGATCAGTGCATGCTCAGTCACGTGATCTGGACTTGATCAGCCACGTGATCAGTGCCTGCAGAGTCACGTGATCAGGGCCTGCTGAGCTGCGTGATTCCTGCCGGCTCATCTGCTTGACAATTGCCAGCTGAGCTGCGTGATTCCTGCCTGGTCACGTGCTTGATTATTGCCAGTTGAGCAGCATGATTCGTCACTGCTGAGCTCCATGCTTATTGCCTGCTGATTGCGTGGTTCGTGTCTGCTCAGCTCTTTGAGTATTGCCTCCTGAGGTCCCTGTTCGGTCGCCACCTGCCGGGGACCAGCCCCAACTGATCCAGGGTATTCGAAGGAGAGATGGCCTAGGCGACTATTTATATGCTAATCAGAGATGTCAAGAATAATAGTATGAGGAGAGCTCAGTAGGAAAATTCGGTGGAGAAAAGAGACTGAGTAGCTTGGTTTACGCGGAAGACCAATCAAACTTCAAGACAAGAAGTTTGCACCACTTACGTAGGCCGCAGGCGCCCTCTCGAATAGCGAAAGGTGCCTCACCCTAGACACCTTCTCGAGTGGGTCTTAGCAGCCCAGGCATAATTAGTAAGCGTGGTGGGTTCCGCGCTCCAGATGGAGACTCAGCTGGAAGTTAAAGGGAAGAATGACAAGGAACTTTATGAATTGGAGCTGTAAGTTAACTCTTTGACAGAGAGAGCGAGATGGTGGTGGGGGACAGCCCCCAGTGAAATCAGAGGTGAGAGCACAAAGCAATACAGTAGGCAGACTCCGGTTTTTTGGGGGAGATGCTCGAGAATATCCGGGTGGACTCCTGAGGCTCGATCCCGCATTTGCGTATGCCGAGCCTCCTTCCTCATGACCTTTGTCCAGAGTGGAATGCCTCCCCGGCTCCCGGCACATGATCAGTGCATGCTCAGTCACGATATCAGTGCCTGCTCAGCCACGTGATCACTGACGGCACAGTCACGTGATCAGCGCCTCTCAGTCACGTGATCACCGTATGATAAACACGTGATCAGTGAACGACCAGCCACGTGATCACTGCATGCGCGGTCAGGTGGTCAGTTCCTGATCAGCCACCTGATCAGTGCGTGCACAGTCCCCTGATCAGCGCCTGTCAGTCACTGATCACTGCCTGATAAACACGTGATCAGTGCCCGAACAGCCACGTCATCAGTGCATGCGCAGTCACGTGATCAGTGCATGATAGCCACGTGATCAGTGCGTGCACAGTCCCATGATCAGCGCCTGTCAGTCACTGATCATTGCCTGATAAACACGTGATCAGTGCATGATGAGCCATGTGATCAGTGCCCGATCAGCCACGTCATCAGTGCATGCGCAGTCACGTCATCAGTGCATGATAGCCACGTGATCAGTGCATGCTCAGTCACGTGATCTGGACTTGATCAGCCACGTGATCAGTGCCTGCAGAGTCACGTGATCAGGGCCTGCTGAGCTGCGTGATTCCTGCCGGCTCATCTGCTTGACAATTGCCAGCTGAGCTGCGTGATTCCTGCCTGGTCACGTGCTTGATTATTGCCAGTTGAGCAGCATGATTCGTCACTGCTGAGCTCCATGCTTATTGCCTGCTGATTGCGTGGTTCGTGTCTGCTCAGCTCTTTGAGTATTGCCTCCTGAGGTCCCTGTTCGGTCGCCACCTGCCGGGGACCAGCCCCAACTGATCCAGGGTATTCGAAGGAGAGATGGCCTAGGCGACTATTTATATGCTAATCAGAGATGTCAAGAATAATAGTATGAGGAGAGCTCAGTAGGAAAATTCGGTGGAGAAAAGAGACTGAGTAGCTTGGTTTACGCGGAAGACCAATCAAACTTCAAGACAAGAAGTTTGCACCACTTACGTAGGCCGCAGGCGCCCTCTCGAATAGCGAAAGGTGCCTCACCCTAGACACCTTCTCGAGTGGGTCTTAGCAGCCCAGGCATAATTAGTAAGCGTGGTGGGTTCCGCGCTCCAGATGGAGACTCAGCTGGAAGTTAAAGGGAAGAATGACAAGGAACTTTATGAATTGGAGCTGTAAGTTAACTCTTTGACAGAGAGAGCGAGATGGTGGTGGGGGACAGCCCCCAGTGAAATCAGAGGTGAGAGCACAAAGCAATACAGTAGGCAGACTCCGGTTTTTTTGGGGGGAGATGCTCGAGAATATCCGGGTGGACTCCTGAGGCTCGATCCCGCATTTGCGTATGCCGAGCCTCCTTCCTCATGACCTTTGTCCAGAGTGGAATGCCTCCCCGGCTCCCGGCACATGATCAGTGCATGCTCAGTCACGATATCAGTGCCTGCTCAGCCACGTGATCACTGACGGCACAGTCACGTGATCAGCGCCTCTCAGTCACGTGATCACCGTATGATAAACACGTGATCAGTGAACGACCAGCCACGTGATCACTGCATGCGCGGTCAGGTGGTCAGTTCCTGATCAGCCACCTGATCAGTGCGTGCACAGTCCCCTGATCAGCGCCTGTCAGTCACTGATCACTGCCTGATAAACACGTGATCAGTGCCCGAACAGCCACGTCATCAGTGCATGCGCAGTCACGTGATCAGTGCATGATAGCCACGTGATCAGTGCGTGCACAGTCCCATGATCAGCGCCTGTCAGTCACTGATCATTGCCTGATAAACACGTGATCAGTGCATGATGAGCCATGTGATCAGTGCCCGATCAGCCACGTCATCAGTGCATGCGCAGTCACGTCATCAGTGCATGATAGCCACGTGATCAGTGCATGCTCAGTCACGTGATCTGGACTTGATCAGCCACGTGATCAGTGCCTGCAGAGTCACGTGATCAGGGCCTGCTGAGCTGCGTGATTCCTGCCGGCTCATCTGCTTGACAATTGCCAGCTGAGCTGCGTGATTCCTGCCTGGTCACGTGCTTGATTATTGCCAGTTGAGCAGCATGATTCGTCACTGCTGAGCTCCATGCTTATTGCCTGCTGATTGCGTGGTTCGTGTCTGCTCAGCTCTTTGAGTATTGCCTCCTGAGGTCCCTGTTCGGTCGCCACCTGCCGGGGACCAGCCCCAACTGATCCAGGGTATTCGAAGGAGAGATGGCCTAGGCGACTATTTATATGCTAATCAGAGATGTCAAGAATAATAGTATGAGGAGAGCTCAGTAGGAAAATTCGGTGGAGAAAAGAGACTGAGTAGCTTGGTTTACGCGGAAGACCAATCAAACTTCAAGACAAGAAGTTTGCACCACTTACGTAGGCCGCAGGCGCCCTCTCGAATAGCGAAAGGTGCCTCACCCTAGACACCTTCTCGAGTGGGTCTTAGCAGCCCAGGCATAATTAGTAAGCGTGGTGGGTTCCGCGCTCCAGATGGAGACTCAGCTGGAAGTTAAAGGGAAGAATGACAAGGAACTTTATGAATTGGAGCTGTAAGTTAACTCTTTGACAGAGAGAGCGAGATGGTGGTGGGGGACAGCCCCCAGTGAAATCAGAGGTGAGAGCACAAAGCAATACAGTAGGCAGACTCCGGTTTTTTTGGGGGGAGATGCTCGAGAATATCCGGGTGGACTCCTGAGGCTCGATCCCGCATTTGCGTATGCCGAGCCTCCTTCCTCATGACCTTTGTCCAGAGTGGAATGCCTCCCCGGCTCCCGGCACATGATCAGTGCATGCTCAGTCACGATATCAGTGCCTGCTCAGCCACGTGATCACTGACGGCACAGTCACGTGATCAGCGCCTCTCAGTCACGTGATCACCGTATGATAAACACGTGATCAGTGAACGACCAGCCACGTGATCACTGCATGCGCGGTCAGGTGGTCAGTTCCTGATCAGCCACCTGATCAGTGCGTGCACAGTCCCCTGATCAGCGCCTGTCAGTCACTGATCACTGCCTGATAAACACGTGATCAGTGCCCGAACAGCCACGTCATCAGTGCATGCGCAGTCACGTGATCAGTGCATGATAGCCACGTGATCAGTGCGTGCACAGTCCCATGATCAGCGCCTGTCAGTCACTGATCATTGCCTGATAAACACGTGATCAGTGCATGATGAGCCATGTGATCAGTGCCCGATCAGCCACGTCATCAGTGCATGCGCAGTCACGTCATCAGTGCATGATAGCCACGTGATCAGTGCATGCTCAGTCACGTGATCTGGACTTGATCAGCCACGTGATCAGTGCCTGCAGAGTCACGTGATCAGGGCCTGCTGAGCTGCGTGATTCCTGCCGGCTCATCTCCTTGACAATTGCCAGCTGAGCTGCGTGATTCCTGCCTGGTCACGTGCTTGATTATTGCCAGTTGAGCAGCATGATTCGTCACTGCTGAGCTCCATGCTTATTGCCTGCTGATTGCGTGGTTCGTGTCTGCTCAGCTCTTTGAGTATTGCCTCCTGAGGTCCCTGTTCGGTCGCCACCTGCCGGGGACCAGCCCCAACTGATCCAGGGTATTCGAAGGAGAGATGGCCTAGGCGACTATTTATATGCTAATCAGAGATGTCAAGAATAATAGTATGAGGAGAGCTCAGTAGGAAAATTCGGTGGAGAAAAGAGACTGAGTAGCTTGGTTTACGCGGAAGACCAATCAAACTTCAAGACAAGAAGTTTGCACCACTTACGTAGGCCGCAGGCGCCCTCTCGAATAGCGAAAGGTGCCTCACCCTAGACACCTTCTCGAGTGGGTCTTAGCAGCCCAGGCATAATTAGTAAGCGTGGTGGGTTCCGCGCTCCAGATGGAGACTCAGCTGGAAGTTAAAGGGAAGAATGACAAGGAACTTTATGAATTGGAGCTGTAAGTTAACTCTTTGACAGAGAGAGCGAGATGGTGGTGGGGGACAGCCCCCAGTGAAATCAGAGGTGAGAGCACAAAGCAATACAGTAGGCAGACTCCGGTTTTTTTGGGGGAGATGCTCGAGAATATCCGGGTGGACTCCTGAGGCTCGATCCCGCATTTGCGTATGCCGAGCCTCCTTCCTCATGACCTTTGTCCAGAGTGGAATGCCTCCCCGGCTCCCGGCACATGATCAGTGCATGCTCAGTCACGATATCAGTGCCTGCTCAGCCACGTGATCACTGACGGCACAGTCACGTGATCAGCGCCTCTCAGTCACGTGATCACCGTATGATAAACACGTGATCAGTGAACGACCAGCCACGTGATCACTGCATGCGCGGTCAGGTGGTCAGTTCCTGATCAGCCACCTGATCAGTGCGTGCACAGTCCCCTGATCAGCGCCTGTCAGTCACTGATCACTGCCTGATAAACACGTGATCAGTGCCCGAACAGCCACGTCATCAGTGCATGCGCAGTCACGTGATCAGTGCATGATAGCCACGTGATCAGTGCGTGCACAGTCCCATGATCAGCGCCTGTCAGTCACTGATCATTGCCTGATAAACACGTGATCAGTGCATGATGAGCCATGTGATCAGTGCCCGATCAGCCACGTCATCAGTGCATGCGCAGTCACGTCATCAGTGCATGATAGCCACGTGATCAGTGCATGCTCAGTCACGTGATCTGGACTTGATCAGCCACGTGATCAGTGCCTGCAGAGTCACGTGATCAGGGCCTGCTGAGCTGCGTGATTCCTGCCGGCTCATCTGCTTGACAATTGCCAGCTGAGCTGCGTGATTCCTGCCTGGTCACGTGCTTGATTATTGCCAGTTGAGCAGCATGATTCGTCACTGCTGAGCTCCATGCTTATTGCCTGCTGATTGCGTGGTTCGTGTCTGCTCAGCTCTTTGAGTATTGCCTCCTGAGGTCCCTGTTCGGTCGCCACCTGCCGGGGACCAGCCCCAACTGATCCAGGGTATTCGAAGGAGAGATGGCCTAGGCGACTATTTATATGCTAATCAGAGATGTCAAGAATAATAGTATGAGGAGAGCTCAGTAGGAAAATTCGGTGGAGAAAAGAGACTGAGTAGCTTGGTTTACGCGGAAGACCAATCAAACTTCAAGACAAGAAGTTTGCACCACTTACGTAGGCCGCAGGCGCCCTCTCGAATAGCGAAAGGTGCCTCACCCTAGACACCTTCTCGAGTGGGTCTTAGCAGCCCAGGCATAATTAGTAAGCGTGGTGGGTTCCGCGCTCCAGATGGAGACTCAGCTGGAAGTTAAAGGGAAGAATGACAAGGAACTTTATGAATTGGAGCTGTAAGTTAACTCTTTGACAGAGAGAGCGAGATGGTGGTGGGGGACAGCCCCCAGTGAAATCAGAGGTGAGAGCACAAAGCAATACAGTAGGCAGACTCCGGTTTTTTGGGGGGAGATGCTCGAGAATATCCGGGTGGACTCCTGAGGCTCGATCCCGCATTTGCGTATGCCGAGCCTCCTTCCTCATGACCTTTGTCCAGAGTGGAATGCCTCCCCGGCTCCCGGCACATGATCAGTGCATGCTCAGTCACGATATCAGTGCCTGCTCAGCCACGTGATCACTGACGGCACAGTCACGTGATCAGCGCCTCTCAGTCACGTGATCACCGTATGATAAACACGTGATCAGTGAACGACCAGCCACGTGATCACTGCATGCGCGGTCAGGTGGTCAGTTCCTGATCAGCCACCTGATCAGTGCGTGCACAGTCCCCTGATCAGCGCCTGTCAGTCACTGATCACTGCCTGATAAACACGTGATCAGTGCCCGAACAGCCACGTCATCAGTGCATGCGCAGTCACGTGATCAGTGCATGATAGCCACGTGATCAGTGCGTGCACAGTCCCATGATCAGCGCCTGTCAGTCACTGATCATTGCCTGATAAACACGTGATCAGTGCATGATGAGCCATGTGATCAGTGCCCGATCAGCCACGTCATCAGTGCATGCGCAGTCACGTCATCAGTGCATGATAGCCACGTGATCAGTGCATGCTCAGTCACGTGATCTGGACTTGATCAGCCACGTGATCAGTGCCTGCAGAGTCACGTGATCAGGGCCTGCTGAGCTGCGTGATTCCTGCCGGCTCATCTGCTTGACAATTGCCAGCTGAGCTGCGTGATTCCTGCCTGGTCACGTGCTTGATTATTGCCAGTTGAGCAGCATGATTCGTCACTGCTGAGCTCCATGCTTATTGCCTGCTGATTGCGTGGTTCGTGTCTGCTCAGCTCTTTGAGTATTGCCTCCTGAGGTCCCTGTTCGGTCGCCACCTGCCGGGGACCAGCCCCAACTGATCCAGGGTATTCGAAGGAGAGATGGCCTAGGCGACTATTTATATGCTAATCAGAGATGTCAAGAATAATAGTATGAGGAGAGCTCAGTAGGAAAATTCGGTGGAGAAAAGAGACTGAGTAGCTTGGTTTACGCGGAAGACCAATCAAACTTCAAGACAAGAAGTTTGCACCACTTACGTAGGCCGCAGGCGCCCTCTCGAATAGCGAAAGGTGCCTCACCCTAGACACCTTCTCGAGTGGGTCTTAGCAGCCCAGGCATAATTAGTAAGCGTGGTGGGTTCCGCGCTCCAGATGGAGACTCAGCTGGAAGTTAAAGGGAAGAATGACAAGGAACTTTATGAATTGGAGCTGTAAGTTAACTCTTTGACAGAGAGAGCGAGATGGTGGTGGGGGACAGCCCCCAGTGAAATCAGAGGTGAGAGCACAAAGCAATACAGTAGGCAGACTCCGGTTTTTTGGGGGAGATGCTCGAGAATATCCGGGTGGACTCCTGAGGCTCGATCCCGCATTTGCGTATGCCGAGCCTCCTTCCTCATGACCTTTGTCCAGAGTGGAATGCCTCCCCGGCTCCCGGCACATGATCAGTGCATGCTCAGTCACGATATCAGTGCCTGCTCAGCCACGTGATCACTGACGGCACAGTCACGTGATCAGCGCCTCTCAGTCACGTGATCACCGTATGATAAACACGTGATCAGTGAACGACCAGCCACGTGATCACTGCATGCGCGGTCAGGTGGTCAGTTCCTGATCAGCCACCTGATCAGTGCGTGCACAGTCCCCTGATCAGCGCCTGTCAGTCACTGATCACTGCCTGATAAACACGTGATCAGTGCCCGAACAGCCACGTCATCAGTGCATGCGCAGTCACGTGATCAGTGCATGATAGCCACGTGATCAGTGCGTGCACAGTCCCATGATCAGCGCCTGTCAGTCACTGATCATTGCCTGATAAACACGTGATCAGTGCATGATGAGCCATGTGATCAGTGCCCGATCAGCCACGTCATCAGTGCATGCGCAGTCACGTCATCAGTGCATGATAGCCACGTGATCAGTGCATGCTCAGTCACGTGATCTGGACTTGATCAGCCACGTGATCAGTGCCTGCAGAGTCACGTGATCAGGGCCTGCTGAGCTGCGTGATTCCTGCCGGCTCATCTGCTTGACAATTGCCAGCTGAGCTGCGTGATTCCTGCCTGGTCACGTGCTTGATTATTGCCAGTTGAGCAGCATGATTCGTCACTGCTGAGCTCCATGCTTATTGCCTGCTGATTGCGTGGTTCGTGTCTGCTCAGCTCTTTGAGTATTGCCTCCTGAGGTCCCTGTTCGGTCGCCACCTGCCGGGGACCAGCCCCAACTGATCCAGGGTATTCGAAGGAGAGATGGCCTAGGCGACTATTTATATGCTAATCAGAGATGTCAAGAATAATAGTATGAGGAGAGCTCAGTAGGAAAATTCGGTGGAGAAAAGAGACTGAGTAGCTTGGTTTACGCGGAAGACCAATCAAACTTCAAGACAATAAGTTTGCACCACTTACGTAGGCCGCAGGCGCCCTCTCGAATAGCGAAAGGTGCCTCACCCTAGACACCTTCTCGAGTGGGTCTTAGCAGCCCAGGCATAATTAGTAAGCGTGGTGGGTTCCGCGCTCCAGATGGAGACTCAGCTGGAAGTTAAAGGGAAGAATGACAAGGAACTTTATGAATTGGAGCTGTAAGTTAACTCTTTGACAGAGAGAGCGAGCTGGTGGTGGGGGACAGCCCCCAGTGAAATCAGAGGTGAGAGCACAAAGCAATACAGTAGGCAGACTCCGGTTTTTTGGGGGAGATGCTCGAGAATATCCGGGTGGACTCCTGAAGCTCGATCCCGCATTTGCGTATGCCGAGCCTCCTTCCTCATGACCTTTGTCCAGAGTGGAATGCCTCCCCGGCTCCCGGCACATGATCAGTGCATGCTCAGTCACGATATCAGTGCCTGCTCAGCCACGTGATCACTGACGGCACAGTCACGTGATCAGCGCCTCTCAGTCACGTGATCACCGTATGATAAACACGTGATCAGTGAACGACCAGCAATGTGATCACTGCATGCACGGTCAAGTGGTCAGTTCCTGATCAGCCACCTGATCAGTGCGTGCACAGTCCCCTGATCAGTGCCTGTCAGTCACTGATCACTGCCTGATAAACACGTGATCAGTGCCCGAACAGCCACGACATCAGTGCATGCGCAGTCACGTGATCAGTGCATGATAGCCACGTGATCAGTGCGTGCACAGTCCCATGATCAGCGCCTGTCAGTCACTGATCATTGCCTGATAAACACGTGATCAGTGCATGATGAGCCATGTGATCAGTGCCCGATCAGCCACGTCATCAGTGCATGCGCAGTCACGTCATCAGTGCATGAGAGCCACGTGATCAGTGCATGCTCAGTCACGTGATCTGGACTTGATCAGCCACGTGATCAGTGCCTGCAGAGTCACGTGATCAGGGCCTGCTGAGCTGCGTGATTCCTGCCGGCTCATCTGCTTGACAATTGCCAGCTGAGCTGCGTGATTCCTGCCTGGTCACGTGCTTGATTATTGCCAGTTGAGCAGCATGATTCGTCACTGCTGAGCTCCATGCTTATTGCCTGCTGATTGCGTGGTTCGTGTCTGCTCAGCTCTTTGAGTATTGCCTCCTGAGGTCCCTGTTCGGTCGCCACCTGCCGGGGACCAGCCCCAACTGATCCAGGGTATTCGAAGGAGAGATGGCCTAGGCGACTCTTTATATGCTAATCAGAGATGTCAAGAATAAGAGTATGAGGAGAGCTCAGTAGGAAAATTCGGTGGAGAAAAGAGACTGAGTAGCTTGGTTTACGCGGAAGACCAATCAAACTTCAAGACAAGAAGTTTGCACCACTTACGTAGGCCGCAGGCTCCCTCTCGAATAGCGAAAGGTGCCTCACCCTAGACACCTTCTCGAGTGGGTCTTAGCAGCCCAGGCATAATTAGTAAGCGTGGTGGGTTCCGCGCTCCAGATGGAGACTCAGCTGGAAGTTAAAGGGAAGAATGACAAGGAACTTTATGAATTGGAGCTGTAAGTTAACTCTTTGACAGAGAGAGCGAGATGGTGGTGGGGGACAGCCCCCAGTGAAATCAGAGGTGAGAGCACAAAGCAATACAGTAGGCAGACTCCGGTTTTTTGGGGGGAGATGCTCGAGAATATCCGGGTGGACTCCAGAGGCTCGATCCCGCATTTGCGTATGCCGAGCCTCCTTCCTCATGACCTTTGTCCAGAGTGGAATGCCTCCCCGGCTCCCGGCACATGATCAGTGCATGCTCAGTCACGATATCAGTGCCTGCTCAGCCACGTGATCACTGACGGCACAGTCACGTGATCAGCGCCTCTCAGTCACGTGATCACCGTATGATAAACACGTGATCAGTGAACGACCAGCCACGTGATCACTGCATGCGCGGTCAGGTGGTCAGTTCCTGATCAGCCACCTGATCAGTGCGTGCACAGTCCCCTGATCAGCGCCTGTCAGTCACTGATCACTGCCTGATAAACACGTGATCAGTGCCCGAACAGCCACGTCATCAGTGCATGCGCAGTCACGTGATCAGTGCATGATAGCCACGTGATCAGTGCGTGCACAGTCCCATGATCAGCGCCTGTCAGTCACTGATCATTGCCTGATAAACACGTGATCAGTGCATGATGAGCCATGTGATCAGTGCCCGATCAGCCACGTCATCAGTGCATGCGCAGTCACGTCATCAGTGCATGATAGCCACGTGATCAGTGCATGCTCAGTCACGTGATCTGGACTTGATCAGCCACGTGATCAGTGCCTGCAGAGTCACGTGATCAGGGCCTGCTGAGCTGCGTGATTCCTGCCGGCTCATCTGCTTGACAATTGCCAGCTGAGCTGCGTGATTCCTGCCTGGTCACGTGCTTGATTATTGCCAGTTGAGCAGCATGATTCGTCACTGCTGAGCTCCATGCTTATTGCCTGCTGATTGCGTGGTTCGTGTCTGCTCAGCTCTTTGAGTATTGCCTCCTGAGGTCCCTGTTCGGTCGCCACCTGCCGGGGACCAGCCCCAACTGATACAGGGTATTCGAAGGAGAGATGGCCTAGGCGACTATATATATGCTAATCAGAGATGTCAAGAATAAGAGTATGAGGAGAGCTCAGTAGGAAAATTCGGTGGAGAAAAGAGACTGAGTAGCTTGGTTTACGCGGAAGACCAATCAAACTTCAAGACAAGAAGTTTGCACCACTTACGTAGGCCGCAGGCGCCCTCTCGAATAGCGAAAGGTGCCTCACCCTAGACACCTTCTCGAGTGGGTCTTAGCAGCACAGGCATAATTAGTAAGCGTGGTGGGTTCCGCGCTCCAGATGGAGACTCAGCTGGAAGTTAAAGGGAAGAATGACAAGGAACTTTATGAATTGGAGCTGTAAGTTAACTCTTTGACAGAGAGAGCGAGATGGTGGTGGGGGACAGCCCCTAGTGAAATCAGAGGTGAGAGCACAAAGCAATACAGTAGGCAGACTCCGGTTTTTTTGGGGGAGATGCTCGAGAATATTCGGGTGGACTCCTGAGGCTCGATCCCGCATTTGCATATGCCGAGCCTCCTTCCTCATGACCTTTGTCCAGAGTGGAATGCCTCCCCGGCTCCCGGCACATGATCAGTGCATGCTCAGTCACGATATCAGTGCCTGCTCAGCCACGTGATCACTGACGGCACATTCACGTGATCAGCGCCTCTCAGTCACGTGATCACCGTATGATAAACACGTGATCAGTGAACGACCAGCCACGTGATCACTGCATGCGCGGTCAGGTGGTCAGTTCCTGATCAGCCACCTGATCAGTGCGTGCACAGTCCCCTGATCAGCGCCTGTCAGTCACTGATCACTGCCTGATAAACACGTGATCAGTGCCCGAACAGCCACGTCATCAGTGCATGCGCAGTCACGTGATCAGTGCATGATAGCCACGTGATCAGTGCGTGCACAGTCCCATGATCAGCGCCTGTCAGTCACTGATCATTGCCTGATAAACACGTGATCAGTGCATGATGAGCCATGTGATCAGTGCCCGATCAGCCACGTCATCAGTGCATGCGCAGTCACGTCATCAGTGCATGATAGCCACGTGATCAGTGCATGCTCAGTCACGTGATCTGGACTTGATCAGCCACGTGATCAGTGCCTGCAGAGTCACGTGATCAGGGCCTGCTGAGCTGCGTGATTCCTGACGGCTCATCTGCTTGACAATTGCCAGCTGAGCTGCGTGATTCCTGCCTGGTCACGTGCTTGATTATTGCCAGTTGAGCAGCATGATTCGTCACTGCTGAGCTCCATGCTTATTGCCTGCTGATTGCGTGGTTCGTGTCTGCTCAGCTCTTTGAGTATTGCCTCCTGAGCTCCCTGTTCGGTCGCCACCTGCCGGGGACCAGCCCCAACTGATCCAGGGTATTCGAAGGAGAGATGGCCTAGGCGACTATTTATATGCTAATCAAAGATGTCAAGAATAATAGTATGAGGAGAGCTCAGTAGGAAAATTCGGTGGAGAAAAGAGACTGAGTAGCTTGGTTTAGGCGGAAGACCAATCAAACTTCAAGACAAGAAGTTTGCACCACTTACGTAGGCCGCAGGCGCCCTCTCGAATAGCGAAAGGTGTCTCACCCTAGACACCTTCTCGAGTGGGTCTTAGCAGCCCAGGCATAATTAGTAAGCGTGGTGGGTTCCGAGCTCCAGATGGAGACTCAGCTGGAAGTTAAAGGGAAGAATGACAAGGAACTTTATGAATTGGAGCTGTAAGTTAACTCTTTGACAGAGAGAGCGAGATGGTGGTGGGGGACAGCCCCCAGTGAAATCAGAGGTGAGAGCACAAAGCAATACAGTAGGCAGACTCCGGTTTTTTTGGGGGAGATGCTCGAGAATATCCGGGTGGACTCCTGAGGCTCGATCCCGCATTTGCATATGCCGAGCCTCCTTCCTCATGACCTTTGTCCAGAGTGGAATGCCTCCCCGGCTCCCGGCACATGATCAGTGCATGCTCAGTCACGATATCAGTGCCTGCTCAGCCACGTGATCACTGACGGCACAGTCACGTGATCAGCGCCTCTCAGTCACGTGATCACCGTATGATAAACACGTGATCAGTGAACGACCAGTCACGTGATCACTGCATGCGCGGTCAGGTGGTCAGTTCCTGATCAGCCACCTGATCAGTGCGTGCACAGTCCCCTGATCAGCGCCTGTCAGTCACTGATCACTGCCTGATAAACACGTGATCAGTGCCCGAACAGCCACGTCATCAGTGCATGCGCAGTCACGTGATCAGTGCATGATAGCCACGTGATCACTGCGTGCACAGTCCCATGATCAGCGCCTGTCAGTCACTGATCATTGCCTGATAAACACGTGATCAGTGCATGATGAGCCATGTGATCAGTGCCCGATCAGCCACGTCATCAGTGCATGAGAGCCACGTGATCAGTGCATGCTCAGTCACGTGATCTGGACTTGATCAGCCACGTGATCAGTGCCTGCAGAATCACGTGATCAGGGCCTGCTGAGCTGCGTGATTCCTGCCGGCTCATCTGCTTGACAATTGCCAGCT
Source organism: Bos javanicus (assembly GCF_032452875.1). Lineage (NCBI taxonomy): Eukaryota > Metazoa > Chordata > Mammalia > Artiodactyla > Bovidae > Bos > Bos javanicus. Next base: position 211,878 of record NW_026893639.1, read on the forward strand.
GAGCTGCGTGATTCCTGCCTGGTCACGTGCTTGATTATTGCCAGTTGAGCAGCATGATTCGTCACTGCTGAGCTCCATGCTTATTGCCTGCTGATTGCGTGGTTCGTGTCTGCTCAGCTCTTTGAGTATTGCCTCCTGAGGTCCCTGTTCGGTCGCCACCTGCCGGGGACCAGCCCCAACTGATCCAGGGTATTCGAAGGAGAGATGGCCTAGGCGACTCTTTATATGCTAATCAGAGATGTCAAGAATAATAGTATGAGGACAGCTCAGTAGGAAAATTCGGTGGAGAAAAGAGACTGAGTAGCTTGGTTTACGCAGAAGACCAATCAAACTTCAAGACAAGAAGTTTGCACCACTTACGTAGGCCGCAGGCGCCCTCTCGAATAGCGAAAGGTGCCTCACCCTAGACACCTTCTCGAGTGGGTCTTAGCAGCCCAGGCATAATTAGTAAGCGTGGTGGGTTCCGCGCTCCAGATGGAGACTCAGCTGGAAGTTAAAGGGAAGAATGACAAGGAACTTTATGAATTGGAGCTGTAAGTTAACTCTTTGACAGAGAGAGCGAGATGGTGGTGGGGGACAGCCCCCAGTGAAATCAGAGGTGAGAGCACAAAGCAATACAGTAGGCAGACTCCGGTTTTTTTGGGGGGAGATGCTCGAGAATATCCGGGTGGACTCCTGAGGCTCGATCCCGCATTTGCGTATGCCGAGCCTCCTTCCTCATGACCTTTGTCCAGAGTGGAATGCCTCCCCGGCTCCCGGCACATGATCAGTGCATGCTCAGTCACGATATCAGTGCCTGCTCAGCCACGTGATCACTGACGGCACAGTCACGTGATCAGCGCCTCTCAGTCACGTGATCACCGTATGATAAACACGTGATCAGTGAACGACCAGCCACGTGATCACTGCATGCGCGGTCAGGTGGTCAGTTCCTGATCAGCCACCTGATCAGTGCGTGCACAGTCCCCTGATCAGCGCCTGTCAGTCACTGATCACTGCCTGATAAACACGTGATCAGTGCCCGAACAGCCACGTCATCAGTGCATGCGCAGTCACGTGATCAGTGCATGATAGCCACGTGATCAGTGCGTCCACAGTCCCATGATCAGCGCGTGTCAGTCACTGATCATTGCCTGATAAACACGTGATCAGTGCATGATGAGCCATGTGATCAGTGCCCGATCAGCCACGTGATTAGTGCCTGCAGAGTCACGTGATCAGGGCATGCTGAGCTGCGTGATTCCTGCCGGCTCATCTGCTTGACAATTGCCAGCTGAGCTGCGTGATTCCTGCCTGGTCACGTGCTTGATTATTGCCAGTTGAGCAGCATGATTCGTCACTGCTGAGCTCCATGCTTATTGCCTGCTGATTGCGTGGTTCGTGTCTGCTCAGCTCTTTGAGTATTGCCTCCTGAGGTCCCTGTTCGGTCGCCACCTGCCGGCGACCAGCCCCAACTGATCCAGGGTATTCGAAGGAGAGATGGCCTAGGCGACTCTTTATATGCTAATCAGAGATGTCAAGAATAATAGTATGAGGAGAGCTCAGTAGGAAAATTCGGTGGAGAAAAGAGACTGAGTAGCTTGGTTTACGCGGAAGACCAATCAAACTTCAAGACAAGAAGTTTGCACCACTTACGTAGGCCGCAGGCGCCCTCTCGAATAGCGAAAGGTGCCTCACCCTAGACACCTTCTCGAGTGGGTCTTAGCAGCCCAGGCATAATTAGTAAGCGTGGTGGGTTCCGCGCTCCAGATGGAGACTCAGCTGGAAGTTAAAGGGAAGAATGACAAGGAACTTTATGAATTGGAGCTGTAAGTTAACTCTTTGACAGAGAGAGCGAGATGGTGGTGGGGGACAGCCCCCAGTGAAATCTGAGGTGAGAGCACAAAGCAATACAGTTGGCAGACTCCGGTTTTTTGGGGGGAGATGCTCGAGAATATCCGGGTGGACTCCTGAGGCTCGATCCCGCATTTGCGTATGCCGAGCCTCCTTCCTCATGACCTTTGTCCAGAGTGGAATGCCTCCCCGGCTCCTGGCACATGATCAGTGCATGCTCAGTCACGATATCAGTGCCTGCTCAGCCACGTGATCACTGACGGCACAGTCACGTGATCAGCGCCTCTCAGTCACGTGATCACCGTATGATAAACACGTGATCAGTGAACGGCCAGCCATGTGATCACTGCATGCGCGGTCAGGTGGTCAGTTCCTGATCAGCCACCTGATCAGTGCGTGCACAGTCCCCTGATCAGCGCCTGTCAGTCACTGATCACTGCCTGATAAACACGTGATCAGTGCCCGAACAGCCACGTCATCAGTGCATGCGCAGTCACGTGATCAGTGCATGATAGCCACGTGATCAGTGCGTGCACAGTCCCATGATCAGCGCCTGTCAGTCACTGATCATTGCCTGATAAACACGTGATCAGTGCATGATGAGCCATGTGATCAGTGACCGATCAGCCACGTCATCAGTGCATGCGCAGTCACGTCATCAGTGCATGAGAGCCACGTGATCAGTGCATGCTCAGTCACGTGATCTGGACTTGATCAGCCACGTGATCAGTGCCTGCAGAGTCACGTGATCAGGGCCTGCTGAGCTGCGTGATTCCTGCGGCTCATCTGCTTGACAATTGCCAGCTGAGCTGCGTGATTCCTGCCTCGTCACGTGCTTGATTATTGCCAGTTGAACAGCATGATTCGTCACTGCTGAGCTCCATGCTTATTGCCTGCTGATTGCGTGGTTCGTGTCTGCTCAGCTCTTTGAGTATTGCCTCCTGAGGTCCCTGTTCGGTCGCCACCTGCCGAGGACCAGCCCCAACTGATCCAGGGTATTCGAAGGAGAGATGGCCTAGGCGACTCTTTATATGCTAATCAGAGATGTCAAGAATAATAGTATGAGGAGAGCTCAGTAGGAAAATTCGGTGGAGAAAAGAGACTGAGTAGCTTGGTTTACGCGGAAGACCAATCAAACTTCAAGACAAGAAGTTTGCACCACTTACGTAGGCCGCAGGCGCCCTCTCGAATAGCGAAAGGTGCCTCACCCTAGACACCTTCTCGAGTGGGTCTTAGCAGCCCAGGCATAATTAGTAAGCGTGGTGGGTTCCGCGCTCCAGATGGAGACACAGCTGGAAGTTAAAGGGAAGAATGACAAGGAACTTTATGAATTGGAGCTGTAAGTTAACTCTTTGACAGAGAGAACGAGATGGTGGTGGGGGACAGCCCCCAGTGAAATCAGAGGTGAGAGCACAAAGCAATACAGTAGGCAGACTCCGGTTTTTTTGGGGGGAGATGCTCGAGAATATCCGGGTGGACTCCTGAGGCTCGATCCCGCATTTGCGTATCCCGAGCCTCCTTCCTCATGACCTTTGCCCAGAGTGGAATGCCTCCCCGGCTCCCGGCACATGATCAGTGCATGCTCAGTCACGATATCAGTGCCTGCTCAGCCACGTGATCACTGACGGCACAGTCACGTGATCAGCGCCTCGCAGTCACGTGATCACCGTATGATAAACACGTGATCAGTGAACGACCAGCCACGTGATCACTGCATGCGCGGTCAGGTGGTCAGTTCCTGATCAGCCACCTGATCAGTGCGAGCACAGTCCCCTGATCAGCACCTGTCAGTCACTGATCACTGCCTGATAAACACGTGATCAGTGACCGAACAGCCACGTCATCAGTGCATGCGCAGTCACGTGATCAGTGCATGATAGCCACGTGATCCGTGCGTGCACAGTCCCATGATCAGCGCCTGTCAGTCACTGATCATTGCCTGATAAACACGTGATCAGTGCATGATGAGCCATGTGATCAGTGCCCGATCAGCCACGTCATCAGTGCATGCGCAGTCACGTCATCAGTGCATGAGAGCCACGTGATCAGTGCATGCTCAGTCACGTGATCTGGACTTGATCAGCCACGTGATCAGTGCCTGCAGAGTCACGTGATCAGGGCCTGCTGAGCTGCGTGATTCCTGCCGGCTCATCTGCTTGACAATTGCCAGCTGAGCTGCGTGATTCCTGCCTGGTCACGTGCTTGATTATTGCCAGTTGAGCAGCATGATTCGTCACTGCTGAGCTCCATGCTTATTGCCTGCTGATTGCGTGGTTCGTGTCTGCTCAGCTCTTTGAGTATTGCCTCCTGAGGTCCCTGTTCGGTCGCCACCTGCCGAGGACCAGCCCCAACTGATCCAGGGTATTCGAAGGAGAGATGGCCTAGGCGACTCTTTATATGCTAATCAGAGATGTCAAGAATAATAGTATGAGGAGAGCTCAGTAGGAAAATTCGGTGGAGAAAAGAGACTGAGTAGCTTGGTTTACGCGGAAGACCAATCAAACTTCAAGACAAGAAGTTTGCACCACTTACGTAGGCCGCAGGCGCCCTCTCGAATAGCGAAAGGTGCCTCACCCTAGACACCTTCTCGAGTGGGTCTTAGCAGCCCAGGCATAATTAGTAAGCGTGGTGGGTTCCGCGCTCCAGATGGAGACACAGCTGGAAGTTAAAGGGAAGAATGACAAGGAACTTTATGAATTGGAGCTGTAAGTTAACTCTTTGACAGAGAGAGCGAGATGGTGGTGGGGGACAGCCCCCAGTGAAATCAGAGGTGAGAGCACAAAGCAATACAGTAGGCAGACTCCGGTTTTTTTGGGGGGGAGATGCTCGAGAATATCCGGGTGGACTCCTGAGGCTCGATCCCGCATTTGCGTATCCCGAGCCTCCTTCCTCATGACCTTTGTCCAGAGTGGAATGCCTCCCCGGCTCCCGGCACATGATCAGTGCATGCTCAGTCACGATATCAGTGCCTGCTCAGCCACGTGATCACTGACGGCACAGTCACGTGATCAGCGCCTCTGAGTCACGTGATCACCGTATGATAAACACGTGATCAGTGAACGACCAGCCACGTGATCACTGCATGCGCGGTCAGGTGGTCAGTTCCTGATCAGCCACCTGATCAGTGCGAGCACAGTCCCCTGATCAGCACCTGTCAGTCACTGATCACTGCCTGATAAACACATGATCAGTGACCGAACAGCCACGTCATCAGTGCATGGGCAGTCACGTGATCAGTGCATGATAGCCACGTGATCCGTGCGTGCACAGTCCCATGATCAGCGCCTGTCTGTCACTGATCATTGCCTGATAAACACGTGATCAGTGCATGATGAGCCATGTGATCAGTGCCCGATCAGCCACGTCATCAGTGCATGCGCAGTCACGTCATCAGTGCATGAGAGCCACGTGATCAGTGCATGCTCAGTCACGTGATCTGGACTTGATCAGCCACGTGATCAGTGCCTGCAGAGTCACGTGATCAGGGCCTGCTGAGCTGCGTGATTCCTGCCGGCTCATCTGCTTGACAATTGCCAGCTGAGCTGCGTGATTCCTGCCTGGTCACGTGCTTGATTATTGCCAGTTGAGCAGCATGATTCGTCACTGCTGAGCTCCATGCTTATTGCCTGCTGATTGCGTGGTTCGTGTCTGCTCAGCTCTTTGAGTATTGCCTCCTGAGGTCCCTGTTCGGTCGCCACCTGCCGAGGACCAGCCCCAACTGATCCAGGGTATTCGAAGGAGAGATGGCCTAGGCGACTCTTTATATGCTAATCAGAGATGTCAAGAATAATAGTATGAGGAGAGCTCAGTAGGAAAATTCGGTGGAGAAAAGAGACTGAGTAGCTTGGTTTACGCGGAAGACCAATCAAACTTCAAGACAAGAAGTTTGCACCACTTACGTAGGCCGCAGGCGCCCTCTCGAATAGCGAAAGGTGCCTCACCCTAGACACCTTCTCGAGTGGGTCTTAGCAGCCCAGGCATAATTAGTAAGCGTGGTGGGTTCCGCGCTCCAGATGGAGACACAGCTGGAAGTTAAAGGGAAGAATGACAAGGAACTTTATGAATTGGAGCTGTAAGTTAACTCTTTGACAGAGAGAGCGAGATGGTGGTGGGGGACAGCCCCCAGTGAAATCAGAGGTGAGAGCACAAAGCAATACAGTAGGCAGACTCCGGTTTTTTTGGGGGAGATGCTCGAGAATATCCGGGTGGACTCCTGAGGCTCGATCCCGCATTTGCGTATCCCGAGCCTCCTTCCTCATGACCTTTGTCCAGAGTGGAATGCCTCCCCGGCTCCCGGCACATGATCAGTGCATGCTCAGTCACGATATCAGTGCCTGCTCAGCCACGTGATCACTGACGGCACAGTCACGTGATCAGCGCCTCTGAGTCACGTGATCACCGTATGATAAACACGTGATCAGTGAACGACCAGCCACGTGATCACTGCATGCGCGGTCAGGTGGTCAGTTCCTGATCAGCCACCTGATCAGTGCGTGCACAGTCCCCTGATCAGCACCTGTCAGTCACTGATCACTGCCTGATAAACACATGATCAGTGACCGAACAGCCACGTCATCAGTGCATGGGCAGTCACGTGATCAGTGCATGATAGCCACGTGATCCGTGCGTGCACAGTCCCATGATCAGCGCCTGTCTGTCACTGATCATTGCCTGATAAACACGTGATCAGTGCATGATGAGCCATGTGATCAGTGCCCGATCAGCCACGTCATCAGTGCATGCGCAGTCACGTCATCAGTGCATGAGAGCCACGTGATCAGTGCATGCTCAGTCATGTGATCTGGACTTGAACAGCCACGTGATCAGTGCCTGCAGAGTCACGTGATCAGGGCCTGCTGAGCTGCGTGATTCCTGCCGGCTCATCTGCTTGACAATTGCCAGCTGAGCTGCGTGATTCCTGCCTGGTCACGTGCTTGATTATTGCCAGTTGAGCAGCATGATTCGTCACTGCTGAGCTCCATGCTTATTGCCTGCTGATTGCGTGGTTCGTGTCTGCTCAGCTCTTTGAGTATTGCCTCCTGAGGTCCCTGTTCGGTCGCCACCTGCTGGGGACCAGCCCCAACTGATCCAGGGTATTCGAAGGAGAGATGGCCTAGGCGACTCTTTATATGCTAATCAGAGATGTCAAGAATAATAGTATGAGGAGAGCTCAGTAGGAAAATTCGGTGGAGAAAAGAGACTGAGTAGCTTGGTTTACGCGGAAGACCAATCAAACTTCAAGACAAGAAGTTTGCACCACTTACGTAGGCCGCAGGCGCCCTCTCGAATAGCGAAAGGTGCCTCACCCTAGACACCTTCTCGAGTGGGTCTTAGCAGCCCAGGCATAATTAGTAAGCGTGGTGGGTTCCGTGCTCCAGATGGAGACTCAGCTGGAAGTTAAAGGGAAGAATGACAAGGAACTTTATGAATTGGAGCTGTAAGTTAACTCTTTGACAGAGAGAGCGAGATGGTGGTGGGGGACAGCCCCCAGTGAAATCAGAGGTGAGAGCACAAAGCAATACAGTAGGCAGAATCCGGTTTTTTGGGGGAGATGCTCGAGAATATCCGGGTGGACTCCTGAGGCTCGATCCCGCATTTGCGTATGCCGAGCCTCCTTCCTCATGACCTTTGTCCAGAGTGGAATGCCTTCCCGGCTCCCGGCACATGATCAGTGCATGCTCAGTCACGATATCAGTGCCTGCTCAGCCACGTGATCACTGACGGCACAGTCACGTGATCAGCGCCTCTCAGTCACGTGATCACCGTATGATAAACACTTGATCAGTGAACGACCAGCCACGTGATCACTACATGCGCAGTCAGGTGGTCAGTTCCTGATCAGCCACCTGATCAGTGCGTGCACAGTCCCCTGATCAGCGCCTGTCAGTCACTGATCACTGCCTGATAAACACGTGATCAGTGCCCGAACAGCCACGTCATCAGTGCATGCGCAGTCACGTCATCAGTGCATGATAGCCACGTGATCAGTGCATGCTCAGTCACGTGATCTGGACTTGATCAGCCACGTGATCAGTGCCTGCAGAGTCACGTGATCAGGGCCTGCAGAGCTGCGTGATTCCTGCCGGCTCATCTGCATGACAATTGCCATCTGAGCTGCGTGATTCCTGTCGGCTCATCTGCTTGACAATTGCCAGCTGAGCTGCGTGATTCCTGCCTGGTCACGTGCTTGATTATTGCCAGTTGAGCAGCATGATTCGTCACTGCTGAGCTCCATGCTTATTGCCTGCTGATTGCGTGGTTCGTGTCTGCTCAGCTCTTTGAGTATTGCCTCCTGAGGTCCCTGTTCGGTCGCCACCTGCCGGGGACCAGCCCCAACTGATCCAGGGTATTCGAAGGAGAGATGGCCTAGGCGACTAATTATATGCTAATCAGAGATGTCAAGAATAATAGTATGAGGAGAGCTCAGTAGGAAAATTCGGTGGAGAAAAGAGACTGAGTAGCTTGGTTTACGCGGAAGACCAATCAAACTTCAAGACAAGAAGATTGCACCACTTACGTAGGCCGCAGGCGCCCTCTCGAATAGCGAAAGGTGCCTCACCCTAGACACCTTCTCGAGTGGGTCTTAGCAGCTCAGGCATAATTAGTAAGCGTGGTGGGTTCCTCGCTCCAGATGGAGACTCATTTGGAAGTTAAAGGGAAGAATGACAAGGAACTTTATGAATTGGAGCTGTAAGTTAACTCTTTGACAGAGAGAGCGAGATGGTGGTGGGGGACAGCCCCCAGTGAAATTAGAGGTGAGAGCACAAAGCAATACAGTAGGCAGACTCCGGTTTTTTGGGGGGAGATGCTCGAGAATATCCGGGTGGACTCCTGAGGCTCGATCCCACATTTGCGTATGCCGAGCCTCCTTCCTCATGACCTTTGTCCAGAGTGGAATGCCTCCCCGGCTCCCGGCACATGATCAGTGCATGCTCAGTCACGATATCAGTGCCTGCTCAGCCACGTGATCACTGACGGCACAGTCACGTGATCAGCGCCTCTCAGTCACGTGATCACCGTATGATAAACACGTGATCAGTGAACGGCCAGCCACGTGATCACTGCATGCGCAGTCAGGTGGTCAGTTCCTGATCAGCCACTTGATCAGTGCGTGCACAGTCCCCTGATCAGCGCCTGTCAGTCACTGATCACTGCCTGATAAACACGTGATCAGTGCCCGAACAGCCACGTCATCAGTGCATGCGCAGTCACGTGATCAGTGCATGATAGCCACGTGATCAGTGCGTGCACATTCCCATGATCAGCGCCTGTCAGTCACTGATCATTGCCTGATAAACACGTGATCAGTGCATGATGAGCCATGTGATCAGTGCCCGATCAGCCACGTCATCAGTGCATGCGCAGTCACGTCATCAGTGCATGATAGCCACGTGATCAGTGCATGCTCAGTCACGTGATCTGGACTTGATCAGCCACGTGATCAGTGCCTGCAGAGTCACGTGATCAGGGCCTGCTGAGCTGCGTGATTCCTGCCGGCTCATCTGCTTGACAATTGCCAGCTGAGCTGCTTGATTCCTGCCTGGTCACGTGCTTGATTATTGCCAGTTGAGCAGCATGATTCGTCACTGCTGAGCTCCATGCTTATTGCCTGCTGATTGCGTGGTTCGTGTCTGCTCAGCTCTTTGAGTATTGCCTCCTGAGGTCCCTGTTCGGTCGCCACCTGCCGGGGACCAGCCCCAACTGATCCAGGGTATTCGAAGGAGAGATGTCCTAGGGGACTATTTATATGCTAATCAGAGATGTCAAGAATAATAGTATGCGGAGAGCTCAGTAGGAAAATTCGGTGGAGAAAAGAGACTGAGTAGCTTGGTTTACGCGGAAGACCAATCAAACTTCAAGACAAGAAGTTTGCACCACTTACGTAGGCCACAGGCGCCCTCTCGAATAGCCAAAGGTGCCTCACCCTAGACACCTTCTCGAGTGGGTCTTAGCAGCCCAGGCATATTTAGTAAGCGTGGTGGGTTCCGCGCTCCAGATGGAGACTCAGCTGGAAGTTAAAGGGAAGAATGACAAGGAACTTTATGAATTGGAGCTGTAAGTTAACTCTTTGACAGAGAGAGCGAGATGGTGGTGGGGGACAGCCCCCAGTGAAATCAGAGGTGAGAGCACAAAGCAATACAGTAGGCAGACTCCGGTTTTTTTGGGGGGAGATGCTCGAGAATATCCGGGTGGACTCCTGAGGCTCGATCCCGCATTTGCGTAGGCCGAGCCTCCTTCCTCATGACCGTTGTCCAGAGTGGAATGCCTCCCCGGCTCCCGGCACATGATCAGTGCATGCTCAGTCACGATATCAGTGCCTGCTCAGCCACGTGATCACTGACGGCACAGTCACGTGATCAGCGCCTCTGAGTCACGTGATCACCGTATGATAAACACGTGATCAGTGAACGACCAGCCACGTGATCACTGCATGAGCGGTCAGGTGGTCAGTTCCTGATCAGCCACCTGATCAGTGCGTGCACAGTCCCCTGATCAGCGCCTGTCAGTCACTGATCACTGCTTGATAAACACGTGATCAGTGCCCGAACAGCCACGTCATCAGTGCATGCGCAGTCACGTGAACAGTGCATGATAGCCACCTGATCAGTGCGTGCACAGTCCCATGATCAGCGCCTGTCAGTCACTGATCATTGCCTGATAAACACGTGATCAGTGCATGATGAGCCATGTGATCAGTTCCTGATCAGCCACGTCATCAGTGCATGCGCAGTCACGTCATCAGTGCATGATAGCCACGTGATCAGTGCCTGCTCAGTCACGTGATCTGGACTTGATCAGCCACGTGATCAGTGCCTGCTCAGTCACGTGATCAGGGCCTGCTGAGCTGCGTGATTCCTGCCGGCTCATCTGCATGACAATTGCCATCTGAGCTGCGTGATTTCTGTCGGCTCATCTGCTTGACAATTGCCAGCTGAGCTGCGTGATTCCTGCCTGGTCTCGTGCTTGATTATTGCCAGTTGAGCAGCATGATTCGTCACTGCTGAGCTCCATGCTTATTGCCTGCTGATTGCATGGTTCGTGTCTGCTCAGCTCTTTGAGTATTGCCTCCTGAGGTCCCTGTTCGGTCGCCACCTGCCGGGGACCAGCCCCAACTGATCCAGGGTATTCGAAGGAGAGATGGCCTAGGCGACTCTTTATATGCTAATCAGAGATGTCAAGAATGATAGTATGAGGAGAGCTCAGTAGGAAAATTCGGTGGAGAAAAGAGACTGAGTAGCTTGGTTTACGCGGAAGACCAATCAAACTACAAGACAAGAAGTTTGCACCACTTACGTAGGCCGCAGGCGCCCTCTCGAATAGCGAAAGGTGCCTCACCCTAGACACCTTCTCGAGTGGGTCTTAGCAGCCCAGGCATAATTAGTAAGCGTGGTGTGTTCCTCGCTCCAGATGGAGACTCAGCTGGAAGTTAAAGGGAAGAATGACAAGGAACTTTATGAATTGGAGCTGTAAGTTAACTCTTTGACAGAGAGAGCGAGATGGTGGTGGGGGACAGCCCCCAGTGAAATCAGAGGTGAGAGCACAAAGCAATACAGTAGGCAGACTCCGGTTTTTTCGGGGGGGAGATGCTCGAGAATATCCGGGTGGACTCCTGAGGCTCGATCCCGCATTTGCATATGCCGAGCCTCCTTCCTCATGACCTTTGTCCAGAGTGGAATGCCTCCCCGGCTCCCGGCACATGATCAGTGCATGCTCAGTCACGATATCAGTGCCTGCTCAGCCACGTGATCACTGACGGCACAGTCACGTGATCAGCGCCTCTCAGTCACGTGATCACTGTATGATAAACAGGTTATCAATGAACGGCCAGCCATGTGATCACTGCATTTGCGGTCAGGTGGTCAGTTCCTGATCAGCCACCTGATCAGTGCGTGCACAGTCCCCTGATCAGCGCCTGTCAGTCACTGATCACTGCCTGATAAACACGTGATCAGTGCATGATGAGCCATGTGATCAGTGCCCGATCAGCCACGTCATCAGTGCATGCGCAGTCACGTCATCAGTGCATGAGAGCCACGTGATCAGTGCATGCTCAGTCACGTGATCAGGACTTGATCAGCCACGTGATCAGTGCCTGCAGAGTCACGTGATCAGGGCCTGCTGAGCTGCGTGATTCCTGCTGGCTCATCTGCTTGACAATTGCCAGCTGAGCTGCGTGATTCCTGTCGGCTCATCTGCTTGACAATTGCCAGCTGAGCTGCGTGATTCCTGCCTGGTCACGTGCTTGATTATTGCCAGTTGAGCAGCATGATTCGTCACTGCTGAGCTCCATGCTTATTGCCTGCTGATTGCGTGGTTCGTGTCTGCTCAGCTCTTTGAGTATTGCCTCCTGAGGTCCCTGTTCGGTCGCCACCTGCCGGGGACCAGCCCCAACTGATCGAGGGTATTCGAAGGAGAGATGGCCCAGGCGAATATTTATATGCTAATCAGAGATGTCAAGAATAATAGTATGAGGAGAGCTCAGTAGGAAAATTCGGTGGAGAAAAGAGACTGAGTAGCTTGGTTTACGCGGAAGACCAATCAAACTTCAAGACAAGAAGATTGCACCACTTACGTAGGCCGCAGGCACCCTCTCGAATAGCGAAAGGTGCCTCACCCTAGACACCTTCTCGAGTGGGTCTTAGCAGCCCATGCATAATTAGTAAGCGTGGTGTGTTCCTCGCTCCAGATGGAGACTCAGTTGGAAGTTAAAGGGAAGAATGACAGGGAACTTTATGAATTGGAGCTGTAAGTTAACTCTTTGACAGAGAGAGCGAGATGGTGGTGGGGGACAGCCCCCAGTGAAATCAGAGGTGAGAGCACAAAGGAATACAGTAGGCAGACTCCGGTTTTTCTGGGGGGGAGATGCTCGAGAATATCCGGGTGGACTCCTGAGGCTCGATCCCGCATTTGCGTATGCCGAGCCTCCTTCCTCATGACCTTTGTCCAGAGTGGAATGCCTCCCCGGCTCCCGGCACATGATCAGTGCATGCTCAGTCACGATATCAGTGCCTGCTCAGCCACGTGATCACTGACGGCACAGTCACGTGATCAGCGCCTCTCAGTCACGTGATCACCGTATGATAAACACGTGATCAGTGAACGGCCAGCCATGTGATCACTGCATGCGCAGTCAGGTGGTCAGTTCCTGATCAGCCACTTGATCAGTGCGTGCACAGTCCCCTGATCAGCGCCTGTCAGTCACTGATCACTGCCTGATAAACACGTGATCAGTGCCCGAACAGCCACGTCATCAGTGCATGCGCAGTCACGTGATCAGTGCATGATAGCCACGTGATCAGTGCGTGCACAGTCCCATGATCAGCGCCTGTCAGTCACTGATCATTGCCTGATAAACACGTGATCAGTGCATGATGAGCCATGTGATCAGTGCCCGATCAGCCACGTCATCAGTGCATGCGCAGTCACGTCATCAGTGCATGAGAGCCACGTGATCAGTGCATGCTCAGTCACGTGATCTGGACTTGATCAGCCACGTGATCAGTGCCTGCAGAGTCACGTGATCAGGGCCTGCTGAGCTGCGTGATTCCTGCCGGCTCATCTGCTTGACAATTGCCAGCTGAGCTGCGTGATTCCTGCCTGGTCACGTGCTTGATTATTGCCAGTTGAGCAGCATGATTCGTCACTGCTGAGCTCCATGCTTATTGCCTGCTGATTGCGTGGTTCGTGTCTGCTCAGCTCTTTGAGTATTGCCTCCTGAGGTCCCTGTTCGGTCGCCACCTGCCGGGGACCAGCCCCAACTGATCCAGGGTATTCGAAGGAGAGATGGCCTAGGCGAATCTTTATATGCTAATCAGAGATGTCAAGAATAATAGTATGCGGAGAGCTCAGTAGGAAAATTCGGTGGAGAAAAGAGACTGAGTAGCTTGGTTTACGCGGAAGACCAATCAAACTTCAAGACAAGAAGTTTGCACCACATACGTAGGCCGCAGGAGCCCTCTCGAATAGCGAAAGGTGCCTCACCCTAGACACCTTCTCGAGTGGGTCTTAGCAGCCCAGGCATATTTAGTAAGCGTGGTGGGTTCCGCGCTCCAGATGGAGACTCAGCTGGAAGTTAAAGGGAAGAATGACAAGGAACTTTATGAATTGGAGCTGTAAGTTAACTCTTTGACAGAGAGAGCGAGATGGTGGTGGGGGACAGCCCCCAGTGAAATCAGAGGTGAGAGCACAAAGCAATACAGTAGGCAGACTCCGGTTTTTTTGGGGGGAGATGCTCGAGAATATCCGGGTGGACTCCTGAGTCTCGATCCCGCATTTGCATAGGCCGAGCCTCCTTCCTCATGACCGTTGTCCAGAGTGGAATGCCTCCCCGGCTCCCGGCACATGATCAGTGCATGCTCAGTCACGATATCAGTGCCTGCTCAGCCACGTGATCACTGACGGCACAGTCACGTGATCAGCGCCTCTGAGTCACGTGATCACCGTATGATAAACACGTGATCAGTGAACGACCAGCCACGTGATCACTGCATGCGCGGTCAGGTGGTCAGTTCCTGATCAGCCACCTGATCAGTGCGAGCACAGTCCCCTGATCAGCACCTGTCAGTCACTGATCACTGCCTGATAAACACATGATCAGTGACCGAACAGCCACGTCATCAGTGCATGGGCAGTCACGTGATCAGTGCATGATAGCCACGTGATCCGTGCGTGCACAGTCCCATGATCAGCGCCTGTCTGTCACTGATCATTGCCTGATAAACACGTGATCAGTGCATGATGAGCCATGTGATCAGTGCCCGATCAGCCACGTCATCAGTGCATGCGCAGTCACGTCATCAGTGCATGAGAACCACGTGATCAGTGCATGCTCAGTCACGTGATCTGGACTTGATCAGCCACGTGATCAGTGCCTGCAGAGTCACGTGATCAGGGCCTGCTGAGCTGCGTGATTCCTGCCGGCTCATCTGCTTGACAATTGCCAGCTGAGCTGCGTGATTCCTGCCTGGTCACGTGCTTGATTATTGCCAGTTGAGCAGCATGATTCGTCACTGCTGAGCTCCATGCTTATTGCCTGCTGATTGCGTGGTTCGTGTCTGCTCAGCTCTTTGAGTATTGCCTCCTGAGGTCCCTGTTCGGTCGCCACCTGCTGGGGACCAGCCCCAACTGATCCAGGGTATTCGAAGGAGAGATGGCCTAGGCGACTCTTTATATGCTAATCAGAGATGTCAAGAATAATAGTATGAGGAGAGCTCAGTAGGAAAATTCGGTGGAGAAAAGAGACTGAGTAGCTTGGTTTACGCGGAAGACCAATCAAACTTCAAGACAAGAAGTTTGCACCACTTACGTAGGCCGCAGGCGCCCTCTCGAATAGCGAAAGGTGCCTCACCCTAGACACCTTCTCGAGTGGGTCTTAGCAGCCCAGGCATAATTAGTAAGCGTGGTGGGTTCCGCGCTCCAGATGGAGACTCAGCTGGAAGTTAAAGGGAAGAATGACAAGGAACTTTATGAATTGGAGCTGTAAGTTAACTCTTTGACAGAGAGAGCGAGATGGTGGTGGGGGACAGCCCCCAGTGAAATCAGAGGTGAGAGCACAAAGCAATACAGTAGGCAGAATCCGGTTTTTTTGGGGGGGAGATGCTCGAGAATATCCGGGTGGACTCCTGAGGCTCGATCCCGCATTTGCGTATGCCGAGCCTCCTTCCTCATGACCTTTGTCCAGAGTGGAATGCCTCCCCGGCTCCCGGCACATGATCAGTGCATGCTCAGTCACGATATCAGTGCCTGCTCAGCCACGTGATCACTGACGGCACAGTCACGTGATCAGCGCCTCTCAGTCACGTGATCACCGGATGATAAACACTTGATCAGTGAACGACCAGCCACGTGATCACTACATGCGCAGTCAGGTGGTCAGTTCCTGATCAGCCACCTGATCAGTGCATGCACAGTCCCCTGATCAGCGCCTGTCAGTCACTGATCACTGCCTGATAAACACGTGATCAGTGCCCGAACAGCCACGTCATCAGTGCATGCGCAGTCACGTCATCAGTGCATGATAGCCACGTGATCAGTGCATGCTCAGTCACGTGATCTGGACTTGATCAGCCACGTGATCAGTGCCTGCAGAGTCACGTGATCAGGGCCTGCAGAGCTGCGTGATTCCTGCCGGCTCATCTGCATGACAATTGCCATCTGAGCTGCGTGATTCCTGTCGGCTCATCTGCTTGACAATTGCCAGCTGAGCTGCGTGATTCCTGCCTGGTCACGTGCTTGATTATTGCCAGTTGAGCAGCATGATTCGTCACTGCTGAGCTCCATGCTTATTGCCTGCTGATTGCGTGGTTCGTGTCTGCTCAGCTCTTTGAGTATTGCCTCCTGAGGTCCCTGTTCGGTCGCCACCTGCCGGGGACCAGCCCCAACTGATCCAGGGTATTCGAAGGAGAGATGGCCTAGGCGACTCATTATATGCTAATCAGAGATGTCAAGAATGATAGTATGAGGAGAGCTCAGTAGGAAAATTCGGTGGAGAAAAGAGACTGAGTAGCTTGGTTTACGCGGAAGACCAATCAAACTTCAAGACAAGAAGATTGCACCACTTACGTAGGCCGCAGGCGCCCTCTCGAATAGCGAAAGGTGCCTCACCCTAGACACCTTCTCGAGTGGGTCTTAGCAGCCCATGCATAATTAGTAAGCGTGGTGTGTTCCTCTCTCCAGATGGAGACTCATTTGGAAGTTAAAGGGAAGAATGACAGGGAACTTTATGAATTGGAGCTGTAAGTTAAATCTTTGACAGAGAGAGCGAGATGGTGGTGGGGGACAGCCCCCAGTGAAATTAGAGGTGAGAGCACAAAGCAATACAGTAGGCAGACTCCGGTTTTTCTGGGGGGGAGATGCTCGAGAATATCCGGGTGGACTCCTGAGGCTCGATCCCACATTTGCGTATGCCGAGCCTCCTTCCTCATGACCTTTGTCCAGAGTGGAATGCCTCCCCGGCTCCCGGCACATGATCAGTGCATGCTCAGTCACGATATCAGTGCCTGCTCAGCCACGTGATCACTGACGGCACAGTCACGTGATCAGCGCCTCTCAGTCACGTGATCACCGTATGATAAACACGTGATCAGTGAACGGCCAGCCATGTGATCACTGCATGCGCAGTCAGGTGGTCAGTTCCTGATCAGCCACTTGATCAGTGCGTGCACAGTCCCCTGATCAGCGCCTGTCAGTCACTGATCACTGCCTGATAAACACGTGATCAGTGCCCGAACAGCCACGTCATCAGTGCATGCGCAGTCACGTGATCAGTGCATGATAGCCACGTGATCAGTGCGTGCACAGTCCCATGATCAGCGCCTGTCAGTCACTGATCATTGCCTGATAAACACGTGATCAGTGCATGATGAGCCATGTGATCAGTGCCCGATCAGCCACGTCATCAGTGCATGCGCAGTCACGTCATCAGTGCATGAGAGCCACGTGATCAGTGCATGCTCAGTCACGTGATCTGGACTTGATCAGCCACGTGATCAGTGCCTGCAGAGTCACGTGATCAGGGCCTGCTGAGCTGCGTGATTCCTGCCGGCTCATCTGCTTGACAATTGCCAGCTGAGCTGCGTGATTCCTGCCTGGTCACGTGCTTGATTATTGCCAGTTGAGCAGCATGATTCGTCACTGCTGAGCTCCATGCTTATTGCCTGCTGATTGCGTGGTTCGTGTCTGCTCAGCTCTTTGAGTATTGCCTCCTGAGGTCCCTGTTCGGTCGCCACCTGCCGGGGACCAGCCCCAACTGATCCAGGGTATTCGAAGGAGAGATGGCCTAGGCGAATCTTTATATGCTAATCAGAGATGTCAAGAATAATAGTATGCGGAGAGCTCAGTAGGAAAATTCGGTGGAGAAAAGAGACTGAGTAGCTTGGTTTACGCGGAAGACCAATCAAACTTCAAGACAAGAAGTTTGCACCACATACGTAGGCCACAGGCGCCCTCTCGAATAGCGAAAGGTGCCTCACCCTAGACACCTTCTCGAGTGGGTCTTAGCAGCCCAGGCATATTTAGTAAGCGTGGTGGGTTCCGCGCTCCAGATGGAGACTCAGCTGGAAGTTAAAGGGAAGAATGACAAGGAACTTTATGAATTGGAGCTGTAAGTTAACTCTTTGACAGAGAGAGCGAGATGGTGGTGGGGGACAGCCCCCAGTGAAATCAGAGGTGAGAGCACAAAGCAATACAGTAGGCAGACTCCGGTTTTTTTGGGGGGGAGATGCTCGAGAATATCCGGGTGGACTCCTGAGTCTCGATCCCGCATTTGCATAGGCCGAGCCTCCTTCCTCATGACCGTTGTCCAGAGTGGAATGCCTCCCCGGCTCCCGGCACATGATCAGTGCATGCTCAGTCACGATATCAGTGCCTGCTCAGCCACGTGATCACTGACGGCACAGTCACGTGATCAGCGCCTCTGAGTCACGTGATCACCGTATGATAAACACGTGATCAGTGAACGACCAGCCACGTGATCACTGCATGAGCGGTCAGGTGGTCAGTTCCTGATCAGCCAACTGATCAGTGCGTGCACAGTCCCCTGATCAGCGCCTGTCAGTCACTGATCACTGCTTGATAAACACGTGATCAGTGCACGAACAGCCAGGTCATCAGTGCATGCGCAGTCACGTGAACAGTGCATGATAGCCACGTGATCAGTGCGTGCACAGTCCCATGATCAGCGCCTGTCAGTCACTGATCATTGCCTGATAAACACGTGATCAGTGCATGATGAGGCATGTGATCAGTTCCTGATCAGCCACGTCATCAGTGCATGCGCAGTCACGTCATCAGTGCATGAGAGCCACGTGATCAGTGCATGCTCAGTCACGTTATCTGGACTTGATCAGCCACGTGATCAGTGCATGCTCAGTCACGTGATCAGGGCCTGCTGAGCTGCGTGATTCCTGCCGGCTCATCTGCATGACAATTGCCATCTGAGCTGCGTGATTTCTGTCGGCTCATCTGCTTGACAATTGCCAGCTGAGCTGCGTGATTCCTGCCTGGTCTCGTGCTTGATTATTGCCAGTTGAGCAGCATGATTCGTCACTGCTGAGCTCCATGCTTATTGCCTGCTGATTGCATGGTTCGTGTCTGCTCAGCTCTTTGAGTATTGCCTCCTGAGGTCCCTGTTCGGTCGCCACCTGCCGGGGACCAGCCCCAACTGATCCAGGGTATTCGAAGGAGAGATGGCCTAGGCGACTCTTTATATGCTAATCAGAGATGTCAAGAATGATAGTATGAGGAGAGCTCAGTAGGAAAATTCGGTGGAGAAAAGAGACTGAGTAGCTTGGTTTACGCGGAAGACCAATCAAACTACAAGACAAGAAGTTTGCACCACTTACGTAGGCCGCAGGCGCCCTCTCGAATAGCGAAAGGTGCCTCACCCTAGACACCTTCTCGAGTGGGTCTTAGCAGCCCAGGCATAATTAGTAAGCGTGGTGTGTTCCTCGCTCCAGATGGAGACTCAGCTGGAAGTTAAAGGGAAGAATGACAAGGAACTTTATGAATTGGAGCTGTAAGTTAACTCTTTGACAGAGAGAGCGAGATGGTGGTGGGGGACAGCCCCCAGTGAAATCAGAGGTGAGAGCACAAAGCAATACAGTAGGCAGACTCCGGTTTTTTCGGGGGGAGATGCTCGAGAATATCCGGGTGGACTCCTGAGGCTCGATCCCGCATTTGCATATGCCGAGCCTCCTTCCTCATGACCTTTGTCCAGAGTGGAATGCCTCCCCGGCTCCCGGCACATGATCAGTGCATGCTCAGTCACGATATCAGTGCCTGCTCAGCCACGTGATCACTGACGGCACAGTCACGTGATCAGCGCCTCTCAGTCACGTGATCACTGTATGATAAACAGGTTATCAATGAACGGCCAGCCATGTGATCACTGCATTTGCGGTCAGGTGGTCAGTTCCTGATCAGCCACCTGATCAGTGCGTGCACAGTCCCCTGATCAGCGCCTGTCAGTCACTGATCACTGCCTGATAAACACGTGATCAGTGCATGATGAGCCATGTGATCAGTGCCCGATCAGCCACGTCATCAGTGCATGCGCAGTCACGTCATCAGTGCATGAGAGCCACGTGATCAGTGCATGCTCAGTCACGTGATCAGGACTTGATCAGCCACGTGATCAGTGCCTGCAGAGTCACGTGATCAGGGCCTGCTGAGCTGCGTGATTCCTGCTGGCTCATCTGCTTGACAATTGCCAGCTGAGCTGCGTGATTCCTGTCGGCTCATCTGCTTGACAATTGCCAGCTGAGCTGCGTGATTCCTGCCTGGTCACGTGCTTGATTATTGCCAGTTGAGCAGCATGATTCGTCACTGCTGAGCTCCATGCTTATTGCCTGCTGATTGCGTGGTTCGTGTCTGCTCAGCTCTTTGAGTATTGCCTCCTGAGGTCCCTGTTCGGTCGCCACCTGCCGGGGACCAGCCCCAACTGATCCAGGGTATTCGAAGGAGAGATGGCCTAGGCGACTCTTTATATGCTAATCAGAGAGGTCAAGAATAATATTATGAGGAGAGCTCAGTAGGAAAATTCGGTGGAGAAAAGAGACTGAGTAGCTTGGTTTACGCGGAAGACCAATCAAACTTCAAGACAAGAAGTTTGCACCACTTACGTAGGCCGCAGGCGCCCTCTCGAATAGCGAAAGGTGCCTCACCCTAGACACCTTCTCGAGTGGGTCTTAGCAGAACAGGCATAATTAGTAAGCGTGGTGGGTTCCGCGCTCCAGATGGAGACTCAGCTGGAAGTTAAAGGGAAGAATGACAAGGAACTTTATGAATTGGAGCTGTAAGTTAACTCTTTGACAGAGAGAGCGAGATGGTGGTGGGGGACAGCCCCCAGTGAAATCAGAGGTGAGAGCACAAAGCAATACAGTAGGCAGACTCCGGTTTTTTTGGGGGGGAGATGCTCGAGAATATCCGGGTGGACTCCTGAGGCTCGATCCCGCATTTGCATATGCCGAGCCTCCTTCCTCATGACCTTTGTCCAGAGTGGAATGCCTCCCCGGCTCCCGGCACATGATCAGTGCATGATCAGTCACGTGACCAGTATATGGTAGCTAGGTCATCATTGCATGATCAGCCACATGAGCCGTGCATGATAGCAACGAGATCAGTGCATGATCAGCCACGTGATCAGTGTATGATCAGTCACGTGATCACTGTATGATCAGCCACGTGATCAGTGCATGATCAATTACGTAATCAGTGCATGATACTCAGGTGACCAGTACATGGTAGCTACGTGAACATTGCATGATCAGCCATGTGAACCGTGCATGATACCAACGAGATCAGTGCATGATCAGTCACGTGATCAGTGCATGATCAGTCACGTGAACAGTGCATGATAAGTCACCTGATCAGTGTATGATCAATTACGTGATCAGTGCATGATCACTCACGTGACCAGTACACGGTAGCTACGTGATCATTGCATGATCAGCCACGTGAGCAGTGCATGATAGCCGCGTGATCACTGCATGATCTGTCACATGATCAGTGTATGTTTATCCACGTGATCAGTGCATGGGCAGTCAGGTGATCAGTGCATGATACAGACGTAATCAGTGCAAGATCAGTCTCGGGACCAGTGTATGATCAACCACGTGATCAGTGCACGATAGCCAGGTAATGAGTGCATGATAGCCAGATGATCAGTGCATTATCAGTCACGTGATCAGTGTATGATCAATTACGTGATCAGTGCATGATCACTCACGTGACCAGTACACGGTAGCTACGTGATCATTGCATGATCAGCCACGTGAGCAGTGCATGATAGCCGCCTGATCACTGCATGATCTGTCACATGATCAGTGTATGTTTATCCACGATAGCAGTGCATGACCAGTCACGTGATTAGTGCATGATCAGCCACGTAATCAGTGCAAGATCAGTCTTGGGACCAGTGTATGATCAACCACGTGATCAGTGCACGATAGCCAGGTAATGAGTGCATGATAGCCAGATGATCAGTGCATTATCAGTCACGTGATCAGTGTATGATCAGCCAAGTAATCAGTGCATGATAGCCAACTGATCAGTGCATGATCAGCCACGTGATCAGTGCATGAGTGCCACGTGATCAGTTCATGATCAGGCACGTGACAGGTGTGTGGTAAGCCACGTGAACAGTGCATGTTCAGCCACGTGAACAATGCATGATATCCACGTGATCAGTGCATGATCAGTTACGAGAACAGTGTATGATCAGCCACGTGAGCAGTGCAGGGTCAGACACGTGAACAGTGTATGATCAAACACGTGATCAGTGCATGATATCCACGTGATCAGTGCATGATGAGTCTCGTGAACAGTGCATGATCAGTCACATGATCAGTGCATGATGAGCCACGTGATAGTGCATGATCAGTCACGTGACCAGTATATGGTAGCTATGTGATCATTGCATGATCAGCCATGTGATCTGTGCATGATAGCCACGTGATCACTGCATGATAGCCACGTGATCAGTGCATGATCAGCCACGTGATCAGTGCATGACGAGGCACGTGATCAGTATGACCAGCCAAGTGATCAGTGCATGATAGCCACGTGATCAGTGCATGATCAGTCACGTGATCAGTGCATGATCAGTCACGTGATCAGTGCATGATCTGTCACGTGATCAGTGTATGATCAGCCACGTGATCAGTGCATGATCAGCCACGTGATCAGTGCATTATCAGCCACATGATCAGTGCATGATCAATTACGTGATCAGTGCATGATCAGTAACGTGACCAGTACATGGTAGCTACGTGATCATTTCCGGATCAGCCACGTGAGCAGTGCATGATAGCCACGTGATCAGTGCATGATCAGCCATGTGATCAGTGCATGATCAGTCACGTGATCAGTGCATGGTCAGTCACATGATCAGTGCATGATCATTCACGTGATCAGTGCATGTGGAGTCATGTAGTCAATGCATGATAACGCCGTGATCAGTGCACGATCAGTCACGTGATGAGTGTATGATCAGCCAAGTGATCAGTGCAAGATAGCTACGTGAACAGTGCATGATCAGTCACATGATCAGTGCATGATCAGTCACGTGATAGGTGTTTGATCAGCCATGTGAACAGTGCATGCTCAGTCACGTGATCAGGGCCTGCTGAGATGCGTGATTACTGTCTGCTCATCTGCTCTAAAATTTCCAGCTGAGCTGCACGATTCCTGCCTGTCATCTCCTTGACAATTGCCACCTGTGCTGCGTAATTCCTGCCTGCTCATCTACTTGATTATTTCCAGCTGAGCATCATGATTTCTCAGAGGTGATTTCCATGATTATAGCCTGCTGAATGATTCCTGCCTACTCAGCTCTATGTTCATTGCCTCCAGAGGCACATGATCAGTGTGTGACACCAAACATGATCAGCACATGATCAGTCACATGATCAATGCATGATAAGCCAGGTGATCCGTGCATGATCAATTATGTGATCAGTGCATGATCAGTCGTGTGACCAGTACATGGTAGCTGCGTGATCATTGCATGATCAGCCACGTGAGCAGTGCATGATAGCCACGTGATCAGTGCATGTTCAGTCACGTGATCTGTGCATGGTCAGTCACGTGATCAGTGCATGATCAATTACCTGATCAGTGCATGATCAGTCACGTGACCAGTGCACGGTAGCTACGTGATCATTGCATGATCAGCCACGTGATCAGTGCATGATAGCTACGTGATCAGTTCATGATAGCCACGTGATCAGTGCCTGCTCAGCCACGTGATCACTGACGGCACAGTCACGTGATCAGCGCCTCTCAGTCACGTGATCACCGTATGATAAACACGTGATCAGTGAACGGCCAGCCATGTGATCACTGCATGCGCAGTCAGGTGGTCAGTTCCTGATCAGCCACTTGATCAGTGCGTGCACAGTCCCATGATCAGCGCCTGTCAGTCACTGATCATTGCCTGATAAACACGTGATCAGTGCATGATGAGCCATGTGATCAGTGCCCGATCAGCCACGTCATCAGTGCATGAGAGCCACGTGATCAGTGCATGCTCAGTCACGTGATCTGGACTTGACCAGCCACGTGATCAGTGCCTGCAGAGTCACGTGATCAGGGCCTGCTGAGCTGCGTGATTCCTGCCGGCTCATCTGCTTGACAATTGCCAGCTGAGCTGCGTGATTCCTGCCTGGTCACGTGCTTGATTATTGCCAGTTGAGCAGCATGATTCGTCACTGCTGAGCTCCATGCTTATTGCCTGCTGATTGCGTGGTTCGTGTCTGCTCAGCTCTTTGAGTATTGCCTCCTGAGGTCCCTGTTCGGTCGCCACCTACCGGGGACCAGCCCCAACTGATCCAGGGTATTCGAAGGAGAGATGGCCTAGGCGACTCTTTATATGCTAATCAGAGATGTCAAGAATAATAGTATGCGGAGAGCTCAGTAGGAAAATTCGGTGGAGAAAAGAGACTGAGTAGCTTGGTTTACGCGGAAGACCAATCAAACTTCAAGACAAGAAGTTTGCACCACATACGTAGGCCGCAGGCGCCCTCTCGAATAGCGAAAGGTGCCTCACCCTAGACACCTTCTCGAGTGGGTCTTAGCAGCCCAGGCATAATTAGTAAGCGTGGTGGGTTCCGCGCTCCAGATGGAGACTCAGCTGGAAGTTAAAGGGAAGAATGACAAGGAACTTTATGAATTGGAGCTGTAAGTTAACTCTTTGACAGAGAGAGCGAGATGGTGGTGGGGGACAGCCCCCAGTGAAATCAGAGGTGAGAGCACAAAGCAATGCAGTAGGCAGACTCCGGTTTTTTGGGGGGAGATGCTCGAGAATATCCGGGTGGACTCCTGAGGCTCGATCCCGCATTTGCATATGCCGAGCCTCCTTCCTCATGACCTTTGTCCAGAGTGGAATGCCTCCCCGGCTCCCGGCACATGATCAGTGCATGCTCAGTCACGATATCAGTGCCTGCTCAGCCACGTGATCACTGACGGCACAGTCACGTGATCAGCGCCTCTCAGTCACGTGATCACCGTATGATAAACACGTGATCAGTGAACGACCAGCCACGTGATCACTGCATGCGCAGTCAGGTGGTCAGTTCCTGATCAGCCACCTGATCAGTGCGTGCACAGTCCCCTGATCAGCGCCTGTCAGTCACTGATCACTGCCTGATAAACACGTGATCAGTGCCCGAACAGCCACGTCATCAGTGCATGCGCAGTCACGTGATCAGTGCATGATAGCCACGTGATCAGTGCGTGCACAGTCCCATGATCAGCGCCTGTCAGTCACTGATCATTGCCTGATAAACACGTGATCAGTGCATGATGAGCCATGTGATCAGTGCCCGATCAGCCACGTCATCAGTGCATGAGCAGTCACGTCATCAGTGCATGAGAGCCACGTGATCAGTGCATGCTCAGTCACGTGATCTGGACTTGATCAGCCACGTGATCAGTGCCTGCAGAGTCACGTGATCAGGGCCTGCTGAGCTGCGTGATTCCTGCCAGCTCATCTGCTTGACAATTGCCAGCTGAGCTGTGTGATTCCTGCCTGGTCACGTGCTTAATTATTGCCAGTTGAGCAGCATGATTCGTCACTGCTGAGCTCCATGCTTATTGCCTG
This sequence comes from Bos javanicus, assembly GCF_032452875.1. Lineage (NCBI taxonomy): Eukaryota > Metazoa > Chordata > Mammalia > Artiodactyla > Bovidae > Bos > Bos javanicus. The sequence goes on from NW_026893639.1 coordinate 237,310, forward strand.
CTGATTGCGTGGTTCGTGTCTGCTCAGCTCTTTGAGTATTGCCTCCAGACGTCCCTGTTCGGTCGCCACCTGCCGGGGACCAGCCCCAACTGATCCAGGGTATTCGAAGGAGAGATGGCCTAGGCGACTCTTTATATGCTAATCAGAGATGTCAAGAATAATAGTATGAGGAGAGCTCAGTAGGAAAATTCGGTGGAGAAAAGAGACTGAGTAGCTTGGTTTACGCGGAAGACCAATCAAACTTCAAGACAAGAAGTTTGCACCACTTACGTAGGCCGCAGGCGCCCTCTCGAATAGCGAAAGGTGCCTCACCCTAGACACCTTCTCGAGTGGGTCTTAGCAGCCCACGCATAATTAGTAAGCGTGGTGGGTTCCGCGCTCCAGATGGAGACTCAGCTGGAAGTTAAAGGGAAGAATGACAAGGAACTTTATGAATTGGAGCTGTAAGTTAACTCTTTGACAGAGAGAGCGAGATGGTGGTGGGGGACAGCCCCCAGTGAAATCAGAGGTGAGAGCACAAAGCAATACAGTAGGCAGACTCCGGTTTTTTTTGGGGGGAGATGCTCGAGAATATCCGGGTGGACTCCTGAGGCTCGATCCCGCATTTGCATATGCCGAGCCTCCTTCCTCATGACCTTTGTCCAGAGTGGAATGCTTCCCCGGCTCCCAGCACATGATCAGTGCATGCTCAGTCACGATATCAGTGCCTGCTCAGCCACGTGATCACTGACGGCACAGTCACGTGATCAGCGCCTCTCAGTCACGTGATCACCGTATGATAAACACGTGATCAGTGAACGACCAGCCACGTGATCACTGCATGCGCGGTCAGGTGGTCAGTTCCTGATCAGCCACCTGATCAGTGCGTGCACAGTCCCCTGATCAGCGCCTGTCAGTCACTGATCACTGCCTGATAAACACGTGATCAGTGCCCGAACAGCCACGTCATCAGTGCATGCGCAGTCACGTCATCAGTGCATGATAGCCACGTGATCAGTGCGTGCACAGTACCATGATCAGCGCCTGTCAGTCACTGATCATTGCCTGATAAACACGTGATCAGTGCATGATGAGCCATGTGATCAGTGCCCGATCAGCCACGTCATCAGTGCATGCGCAGTCACGTCATCAGTGCATGAGAGCCACGTGATCAGTGCATGCTCAGTCACGTGATCTGGACTTGATCAGCCACGTGATCAGTGCCTGCAGAGTCACGTGATCAGGGCCTGCTGAGCTGCGTGATTCCTGCCGGCTCATCTGCTTGACAATTGCCAGCTGAGCTGCGTGATTCCTGCCTGGTCACGTGCTTGATTATTGCCAGTTGAGCAGCATGATTCGTCACTGCTGAGCTCCATGCTTATTGCCTGCTGATTGCGTGGTTCGTGTCTGCTCAGCACTTTGAGTATTGCCTCCTGAGGTCCCTGTTCGGTCGCCACCTGCCGGGGACCAGCCCCAACTGATCCAGGGTATTCGAAGGAGAGATGGCCTAGGCGACTCTTTATATGCTAATCAGAGATGTCAAGAATAATAGTATGAGGAGAGCTCAGTAGGAAAATTCAGTGGAGAAAAGAGACTGAGTAGCTTGGTTTACGCGGAAGACCAATCAAACTTCAAGACAAGAAGTTTGCACCACTTACGTAGGCCGCAGGCGCCGCCTCAAATAGCGAAAGGTGCCTCACCCTAGACACCTTCTCGAGTGGGTCTTAGCAGCCCAGGCATAATTAGTAAGCGTGGTGGGTTCCGCGCTCCAGATGGAGACTCAGCTGGAAGTTAAAGGGAAGAATGACAAGGAACTTTATGAATTGGAGCTGTAAGTTAACTCTTTGACAGAGAGAGCGAGATGGTGGTGGGGGACAGCCCCCAGTGAAATCAGAGGTGAGAGCACAAAGCAATACAGTAGGCAGACTCCGGTTTTTTTGGGGGGGAGATGCTCGAGAATATCCGGGTGGACTCCTGAGGCTCGATCCCGCATTTGCATATGCCGAGCCTCCTTCCTCATGACCTTTGTCCAGAGTGGAATGCCTCCCCGGCTCCCGGCACATGATCAGTGCATGCTCAGTCACGATATCAGTGCCTACTCAGCCACGTGATCACTGACGGCACAGTCACGTGATCAGCGCCTCTCAGTCACGTGATCACCGTATGATAAACACGTGATCAGTGAACGACCAGCCACGTGATCACTGCATGCGCGGTCAGGTGGTCAGTTCCTGATCAGCCACCTGATCAGTGCGTGCACAGTCCCCTGATCAGCGCCTGTCAGTCACTGATCACTGCCTGATAAACACGTGATCAGTGCCCGAACAGCCACGTCATCAGTGCATGCGCAGTCACGTGATCAGTGCATGATAGCCACGTGATCACTGCGTGCACAGTCCCATGATCAGCGCCTGTCAGTCACTGATCATTGCCTGATAAACACGTGATCAGTGCATGATGAGCCATGTGATCAGTGCCCGATCAGCCACGTCATCAGTGCATGCGCAGTCACGTCATCAGTGCATGAGAGCCACGTGATCAGTGCATGCTCAGTCACGTGATCTGGACTTGATCAGCCACGTGATCAGTGCCTGCAGAGTCACGTGATCAGGGCCTGCTGAGCTGCGTGATTCCTGCCGGCTCATCTGCTTGACAATTGCCAGCTGAGCTGCGTGATTCCTGCCTGGTCACGTGCTTGATTATTGCCAGTTGAGCAGCATGATTCGTCACTGCTGAGCTCCATGCTTATTGCCTGCTGATTGCGTGGTTCGTGTCTGCTCAGCTCTTTGAGTATCGCCTCCTGAGGTCCCTGTTCGGTCGCCACCTGCCGGGGACCAGCCGCAACTGATCCAGGGTATTCGAAGGAGAGATGGCCTAGGCGACTCTTTATATGCTAATCAGAGATGTCAAGAATAATAGTATGAGGAGAGCTCAGAAGGAAAATTCGGTGGAGAAAAGCGACTGAGTAGCTTGGTTTACGCGGAAGACCAATCAAACTTCAAGACAAGAAGTTTGCACCACTTACGTAGGCCGCAGGCGCCCTCTCGAATAGCGAAAGGTGCCTCACCCTAGACACCTTCTCGAGTGGGTCTTAGCAGAACAGGCATAATTAGTAAGCGTGGTGGGTTCCGCGCTCCAGATGGAGACTCAGCTGGAAGTTAAAGGGAAGAATGACAAGGAACTTTATGAATTGGAGCTGTAAGTTAACTCTTTGACAGAGAGAGCGAGATGGTGGTGGGGGACAGCCCCCAGTGAAATCAGAGGTGAGAGCACAAAGCAATACAGTAGGCAGACTCCGGTTTTTTTTGGGGGGAGATGCTCGAGAATATCCGGGTGGACTCCTGAGGCTCGATCCCGCATTTGCATATGCCGAGCCTCCTTCCTCATGACCTTTGTCCAGAGTGGAATGCCTCCCCGGCTCCCGGCACATGATCAGTGCATGCTCAGTCACGATATCAGTGCCTGCTCAGCCACGTGATCACTGACGGCACAGTCACGTGATCAGCGCCTCTCAGTCACGTGATCACCGTATGATAAACACGTGATCAGTGAACGACCAGCCACGTGATCACTGCATGCGCGGTCAGGTGGTCAGTTCCTGATCAGCCACCTGATCAGTGCGTGCACAGTCCCCTGATCAGCGCCTGTCAGTCACTGATCACTGCCTGATAAACACGTGATCAGTGCCCGAACAGCCACGTCATCAGTGCATGCGCAGTCACGTGATCAGTGCATGATAGCCACGTGATCAGTGCGTGCACAGTCCCATGATCAGCGCCTGTCAGTCACTGATCATTGCCTGATAAACACGTGATCAGTGCATTATGAGCCACGTGATCAGTGCAGGATCAATTACGTGACCAGTGCATGATCAGTCACGTGACCAGTACATGGTAGCTACGTGATCATTGCATGATCAGCCATGTGAACCGTGCATGATAGCAACGAGATCAGTGCATCATCAGCCACGTGATCAGTGTATGATCAGTCACGTGATCACTGTATGATCAGCCACGTGATCAGTGCATGATCAATTACGTAATCAGTGCATGATACTCACGTGACCAGTACATGGTAGCTACGTGAACATTGCATGATCAGCCATGTGAACCGTGCATGATACCAACGAGATCAGTGCATGATCAGTCACGTGATCAGTGCATGATCAGTCACGTGAACAGTGCATGATAAGTCACTTGATCAGTGTATGATCAATTACGTTGTCAGTGCATGATCACTCACGTGACCAGTACACGGTAGCTACGTGATCATTGCATGATCAGCCACGTGAGCAGTGCATGATAGCCGCGTGATCACTGCATGATCTGTCACATGATCAGTGTATGTTTATCCACGTGATCAGTGCATGGGCAGTCAGGTGATCAGTGCATGATACAGACGTAATCAGTGCAAGATCAGTCTCGGGACCAGTGTATGATCAACCACGTGATCAGTGCACGATAGCCAGGTAATGAGTGCATGATAGCCAGATGATCAGTGCATTATCAGTCACGTGATCAGTGTATGATCAGCCAAGTAATCAGTGCATGATAGCCAACTGATCAGTGTATGATCAGCCACGTGATCAGTGCATGATCAGCCAAATGATCAGTGCATGATCAATTATGTGATCAGTGCATGATCAGCCACGTGATCAGTGCATGAGTGCCACGTGATCAGTGCATGATCAGGCACGTGACAGGTGTGTGGTAAGCCACGTGAACAGTGCATGTTCAGCCACGTGAACAATGCATGATATCCACGTGATCAGTGCATGATCAGTTACGAGAACAGTGTATGATCAGCCACGTGAGCAGTGCATGGTCAGACACGTGAACAGTGTATGATCAAACACGTGATCAGTGCATGATATCCACGTGATCAGTGCATGATGAGTCTCGTGAACAATGCATGATCAGTCACATGATCAGTGCATGATCAGCCACGTGATAGTGCATGATCAGTCACGTGACCAGTATATGGTAGCTATGTGATCATTGCATGATCAGCCATGTGATCTGTGCATGATAGCCACGTGATCACTGCATGATAGCCACGTGATCAGTGCATGATCAGCCACGTGATCAGTGCATGATGAGGCACGTGATCAGTATGACCAGCCAAGTGATCAGTGCATGATAGCCACGTGATCAGTGCATGATCTGTCACGTGATCAGTGTATGATCAGCCACGTGATCAGTGCATGATCAGCCACGTGATCAGTGCATTATCAGCCACATGATCAGTGCATGATCAATTACGTGATCAGTGCATGATCAGTAACGTGACCTGTACATGGTAGCTACGTGATCATTGCCAGATCAGCCACGTGAGCAGTGCATGATAGCCATGTGATCAGTGCATGATCAGCCATGTGATCAGTGCATGATCAGTCACGTGATCAGTGCATGGTCAGTCACGTGATCAGTGCATGATCATTCACGTGATCAGTGCATGTGGAGTCATGTAGTCAATGCATGATAACGCCGTGATCAGTGCACGATCAGTCACGTGATGAGTGTATGATCAGCCAAGTGATCAGTGCAAGATAGCTACGTGAACAGTGCATGATCAGTCACATGATCAGTGCATGATCAGTCACGTGATAGGTGTTTGATCAGCCATGTGAACAGTGCATGCTCAGTCACGTGATCAGGGCCTGCTGAGATGCGTGATTACTGTCTGCTCATCTGCTCTAAAATTTCCAGCTGAGCTGCACGATTCCTGCCTGTCATCTCCTTGACAATTGCCACCTGTGCTGCGTAATTCCTGCCTGCTCATCTACTTGATTATTTCCAGCTGAGCATCATGATTTCTCAGAGGTGATTTCCATGATTATAGCCTGCTGAATGATTCCTGCCTACTCAGCTCTATGTTCATTGCCTCCAGAGGCACATGATCAGTGTGTGACACCAAACATGATCAGCAGATGATCAGTCACATGATCAATGCATGATAAGCCAGGTGATCCGTGCATGATCAATTATGTGATCAGGGCATGATCAGTCGTGTGACCAGTACATGGTAGCTGCGTGATCATTGCATGATCAGCCACGTGAGCAGTGCATGATAGCCACGTGATCAGTGCATGTTCAGTCACGTGATCTGTGCATGGTCAGTCACGTGATCAGTGCATGATCAATTACCTGATCAGTGCATGATCAGTCACGTGACCAGTGCACGGTAGCTACGTGATCATTGCATGATCAGCCACGTGAGCAGTGCATGGTCAGACACGTGAACAGTGTATGATCAAACACGTGATCAGTGCATGATATCCACGTGATCAGTGCATGATGAGTCTCGTGAACAATGCATGATCAGTCACATGATCAGTGCATGATCAGCCACGTGATAGTGCATGATCAGTCACGTGACCAGTATATGGTAGCTATGTGATCATTGCATGATCAGCCATGTGATCTGTGCATGATAGCCACGTGATCACTGCATGATAGCCACGTGATCAGTGCATGATCAGCCACGTGATCAGTGCATGATGAGGCACGTGATCAGTATGACCAGCCAAGTGATCAGTGCATGATAGCCACGTGATCAGTGCATGATCTGTCACGTGATCAGTGTATGATCAGCCACGTGATCAGTGCATGATCAGCCACGTGATCAGTGCATTATCAGCCACATGATCAGTGCATGATCAATTACGTGATCAGTGCATGATCAGTAACGTGACCTGTACATGGTAGCTACGTGATCATTGCCAGATCAGCCACGTGAGCAGTGCATGATAGCCATGTGATCAGTGCATGATCAGCCATGTGATCAGTGCATGATCAGTCACGTGATCAGTGCATGGTCAGTCACGTGATCAGTGCATGATCATTCACGTGATCAGTGCATGTGGAGTCATGTAGTCAATGCATGATAACGCCGTGATCAGTGCACGATCAGTCACGTGATGAGTGTATGATCAGCCAAGTGATCAGTGCAAGATAGCTACGTGAACAGTGCATGATCAGTCACATGATCAGTGCATGATCAGTCACGTGATAGGTGTTTGATCAGCCATGTGAACAGTGCATGCTCAGTCACGTGATCAGGGCCTGCTGAGATGCGTGATTACTGTCTGCTCATCTGCTCTAAAATTTCCAGCTGAGCTGCACGATTCCTGCCTGTCATCTCCTTGACAATTGCCACCTGTGCTGCGTAATTCCTGCCTGCTCATCTACTTGATTATTTCCAGCTGAGCATCATGATTTCTCAGAGGTGATTTCCATGATTATAGCCTGCTGAATGATTCCTGCCTACTCAGCTCTATGTTCATTGCCTCCAGAGGCACATGATCAGTGTGTGACACCAAACATGATCAGCAGATGATCAGTCACATGATCAATGCATGATAAGCCAGGTGATCCGTGCATGATCAATTATGTGATCAGGGCATGATCAGTCGTGTGACCAGTACATGGTAGCTGCGTGATCATTGCATGATCAGCCACGTGAGCAGTGCATGATAGCCACGTGATCAGTGCATGTTCAGTCACGTGATCTGTGCATGGTCAGTCACGTGATCAGTGCATGATCAATTACCTGATCAGTGCATGATCAGTCACGTGACCAGTGCACGGTAGCTACGTGATCATTGCATGATCAGCCACGTGATCTGTGCATGATAGCTACGTGATCAGTTCATGATAGCCACGTGATCAGTGCATGATCAGTCACGTGATACGTGTGTGATCAGCCACGTGATCAGTGCATGATAGCCACGTGATCAGTGCAGGATAGCCACGTGATCACTTCATGATTAGTCACGTGATCTGTACATGATCAGTCACGTGATACATGTGTGATCAGCCACCGGATCAGTGCGTGATGAGCCATGTGATCAGTGCAGGATCAATTACGTGATCAGTGCATGATCAGTCACGTGACCAGTACATGGTAGCTACGTGATCATTGGGTGATCAGCCACGTGATCAGTGCATGATAGCCACGTGATCAGTGCATGAGAGCCCCGTGATCCGTGCATGAGAGCCACGTGATCAGTGCATGATCAGTCACGTGATACATGTGTGATCAGCCATGTGATCAGTGCATTATGAGCCACGTGATCAGTCCAGGATCAATTACGTGACCAGTGCATGATCAGTCACGTGACCAGTACATGGTAGCTACGTGATCATTGCATGATCAGCCATGTGAACCGTGCATGATAGCAACGAGATCAGTGCATCATCAGCCACGTGATCAGTGTATGATCAGTCACGTGATCACTGTATGATCAGCCACGTGATCAGTGCATGATCAATTACGTGATCAGTGCATGATACTCACGTGACCAGTACATGGTAGCTACGTGAACATTACATGATCAGCCATGTGAACCATGCATGATAGCAACGAGATCAGTGCATGATCAGTCACGTGATCAGTGCATGATCAGTCACGTGAACAGTGCATGATAAGTCACCTGATCAGTGTATGATCAATTACGTGATCAGTGCATGATCACTCACGTGACCAGTACACGGTAGCTACGTGATCATTGCATGATCAGCCACGTGAGCAGTGCATGATAGCCGCGTGATCACTGCATGATCTGTCACATGATCAGTGTATGTTTATCCACGTGATCAGTGCATGGGCAGTCAGGTGATCAGTGCATGATACAGACGTAATCAGTGCAAGATCAGTCTCGGGACCAGTGTATGATCAACCACGTGATCAGTGCACGATAGCCAGGTAATGAGTGCATGATAGCCAGATGATCAGTGCATTATCAGTCACGTGATCAGTGTATGATCAGCCACGTGATCAGTGCATTATCAGCCACATGATCAGTGCATGATCAATTACGTGATCAGTGCATGATCAGTAACGTGACCTGTACATGGTAGCTACGTGATCATTGCCAGATCAGCCACGTGAGCAGTGCATGATAGCCATGTGATCAGTGCATGATCAGCCATGTGATCAGTGCATGATCTTTCACGTGATCAGTGCATGGTCAGTCACGTGATCAGTGCATGATCATTCACGTGATCAGTGCATGTGGAGTCATGTAGTCAATGCATGATAACGCCGTGATCAGTGCACGATCAGTCACGTGATGAGTGTATGATCAGCCAAGTGATCAGTGCAAGATAGCTACGTGAACAGTGCATGATCAGTCACATGATCAGTGCATGATCAGTCACGTGATAGGTGTTTGATCAGCCATGTGAACAGTGCATGCTCAGTCACGTGATCAGGGCCTGCTGAGATGCGTGATTACTGTCTGCTCATCTGCTCTAAAATTTCCAGCTGAGCTGCACGATTCCTGCCTGTCATCTCCTTGACAATTGCCACCTGTGCTGCGTAATTCCTGCCTGCTCATCTACTTGATTATTTCCAGCTGAGCATCATGATTTCTCAGAGGTGATTTCCATGATTATAGCCTGCTGAATGATTCCTGCCTACTCAGCTCTATGTTCATTGCCTCCAGAGGCACATGATCAGTGTGTGACACCAAACATGATCAGCAGATGATCAGTCACATGATCAATGCATGATAAGCCAGGTGATCCGTGCATGATCAATTATGTGATCAGGGCATGATCAGTCGTGTGACCAGTACATGGTAGCTGCGTGATCATTGCATGATCAGCCACGTGAGCAGTGCATGATAGCCACGTGATCAGTGCATGTTCAGTCACGTGATCTGTGCATGGTCAGTCACGTGATCAGTGCATGATCAATTACCTGATCAGTGCATGATCAGTCACGTGACCAGTGCACGGTAGCTACGTGATCATTGCATGATCAGCCACGTGATCTGTGCATGATAGCTACGTGATCAGTTCATGATAGCCACGTGATCAGTGCATGATCAGTCACGTGATATGTGTGTGATCAGCCACGTGATCAGTGCATGATAGCCACGTGATCAGTGCAGGATAGCCACGTGATCACTTCATGATTAGTCACGTGATCTGTACATGATCAGTCACGTGATACATGTGTGATCAGCCACCGGATCAGTGCGTGATGAGCCATGTGATCAGTGCAGGATCAATTACGTGATCAGTGCATGATCAGTCACGTGACCAGTACATGGTAGCTACGTGATCATTGGGTGATCAGCCACGTGATCAGTGCATGATAGCCACGTGATCAGTGCATGAGAGCCACGTGATCCGTGCATGAGAGCCACGTGATCAGTGCATGATCAGTCACGTGATACATGTGTGATCAGCCATGTGATCAGTGCATTATGAGCCACGTGATCAGTCCAGGATCAATTACGTGACCAGTGCATGATCAGTCACGTGACCAGTACATGGTAGCTACGTGATCATTGCATGATCAGCCATGTGAACCGTGCATGATAGCAACGAGATCAGTGCATCATCAGCCACGTGATCAGTGTATGATCAGTCACGTGATCACTGTATGATCAGCCACGTGATCAGTGCATGATCAATTACGTGATCAGTGCATGATACTCACGTGACCAGTACATGGTAGCTACGTGAACATTACATGATCAGCCATGTGAACCGTGCATGATAGCAACGAGATCAGTGCATGATCAGTCACGTGATCAGTGCATGATCAGTCACGTGAACAGTGCATGATAAGTCACCTGATCAGTGTATGATCAATTACGTGATCAGTGCATGATCACTCACGTGACCAGTACACGGTAGCTACGTGATCATTGCATGATCAGCCACGTGAGCAGTGCATGATAGCCGCGTGATCACTGCATGATCTGTCACATGATCAGTGTATGTTTATCCACGTGATCAGTGCATGGGCAGTCAGGTGATCAGTGCATGATACAGACGTAATCAGTGCAAGATCAGTCTCGGGACCAGTGTATGATCAACCACGTGATCAGTGCACGATAGCCAGGTAATGAGTGCATGATAGCCAGATGATCAGTGCATTATCAGTCACGTGATCAGTGTATGATCAGCCACGTGATCAGTGCATGATCAGCCAAATGATCAATGCATGATCAATTATGTGATCAGTGCATGATCAGCCACGTGATCAGTGCATGAGTGCCATGTGATCAGTGCATGATCAGGCACGTGACAGGTGTGTGGTAAGCCACGTGAACAGTGCATGTTCAGCCACGTGAACAATGCATGATATCCACGTGATCAGTGCATGATCAGTTACGAGAACAGTGTATGATCAACCACGTGAGCAGTTCATGGTCAGACAGTTGAACAGTGTATGATCAAACACGTGATCAGTGCATGATATCCACGTGATCAGTGCATGATGAGTCTCGTGAACAGTGCATGATCAGTCACATGATCAGTGCATGATCAGCCACGTGATAGTGCATGATCAGTCACGTGACCAGTATATGGTAGCTATGTGATCATTGCATGATCAGCCATGTGATCTGTGCATGATAGCCACGTGATCACTGCATGATAGCCACGTGATCAGTGCATGATCAGCCACGTGATCAGTGCATGATCACTCACGTGACCAGTACACGGTAGCTACGTGATCATTGCATGATCAGCCACGTGAGCAGTGCATGATAGTCGCGTGATCACTGCATGATCTGTCACATGATCAGTGTATGTTTATCCACGATAGCAGTGCATGACCAGTCACGTGATTAGTGCATGATCAGCCACGTAATCAGTGCAAGATCAGTCTTGGGACCAGTGTATGATCAACCACGTGATCAGTGCACGATAGCCAGGTAATGAGTGCATGATAGCCAGATGATCAGTGCATTATCAGTCACGTGATCAGTGTATGATCAGCCAAGTAATCAGTGCATGATAGCCAACTGATCAGTGTATGATCAGCCACGTGATCAGTGCATGATCAGCCAAATGATCAGTGCATGATCAATTATGTGATCAGTGCATGATCAGCCACGTGATCAGTGCATGAGTGCCACGTGATCAGTGCATGATCAGGCACGTGACAGGTGTGTGGTAAGCCACGTGAACAGTGCATGTTCAGCCACGTGAACAATGCATGATATCCACGTGATCAGTGCATGATCAGTTACGAGAACAGTGTATGATCAGCCACGTGAGCAGTGCATGGTCAGACACGTGAACAGTGTATGATCAAACACGTGATCAGTGCATGATATCCACGTGATCAGTGCATGATGAGTCTCGTGAACAGTGCATGATCAGTCACATGATCAGTGCATGATCAGCCACGTGATAGTGCATGATCAGTCACGTGACCAGTATATGGTAGCTATGTGATCATTGCATGATCAGCCATGTGATCTGTGCATGATAGCCACGTGATCACTGCATGATAGCCACGTGATCAGTGCATGATCAGCCACGTGATCAGTGCATGACGAGGCACGTGATCAGTATGACCAGCCAAGTGATCAGTGCATGATAGCCACGTGATCAGTGCATGATCAGTCACGTGATCAGTGCATGATCAGTCACGTGACCAGTACATGGTAGCTGCGTGATCATTTCATGATGAGCCACGATAGCAGTGCATGACCAGTCACGTGATTAGTGCATGATCAGCCATGTGATCAGTGCATGATGAATTACATGATCAGTGCATGATCAGTCACATGACCAGTACATGGTAGCTACGTGATCATTGCATGATCAGCCACGTGATCAGTGCATGATCAGTCACGAGATCAGTGTATGATCAACCACGTGATCAGTGCACGATAGCCAGGTAATGAGTGCACGATAGCCAGATGATCAGTGCATTATCAGTCATGTGATCAGTGTATGATCAGCCAAGTAATCAGTGCATGATTGCCAACTCATGAGTGCATGATCAGTCACGTGATCAGTGCATGGTCAGTCACATGATCAGTGCATGATCAGTCACGTGATCAGTGTATGATCATCCAGGTGATCAGTGCATGTTCAGTCATGTAATCAATGCATGATAGCGCCATGATCAGTGCATGATCAGTCCCGTGATGAGTGTATGATCAGCCAAGTGATCAGTGCAAGATAGCTACGTGATCAGTGCATGATGAGTCACATGATCAGTGCATGATCAGCCACGTCATCAGTGCATGATAGCCACGTGATCAGTACATACAATTATGTGATCAGTGCATGCGCAATCACGTGATCAGTGCATGAGAGCCACGTGATAAGTGCATGATCAGTCACGTGATAGCTGTGTGATCATCCACGTGATCAGTGCATGATCAGCCACGTGAGCAGTGCATGATAGCCACGTGATCAGTTCATGATCAGCCACGTGATCAGTGCATGATCAGTCACGTGATCAGTGCATAATCAGCCACTTGATAAGTGCATGATCAGTCACGTGATCAGTGCATGATCAGTCACGTGTTCACTGCATGATCAGCCACGTGATCAGTGCATGATCAATTACGTGATCAGTGCATGATCACTCACAGGACCAGTACATGGTAGCTACGTGATCATTGCATGATCAGTTAAGTGAGCAGTGTATGATCAGCCACGTGATCAGTTCATGGTCAGACAGGTGAACAGTGTATGATTAGCCACGTGATCAGTGCATGATATCCAAGTGATCAATGCTTGATCAATCACGTGATCAGTGTATGATCAGCCAGGTGAACAGTGCATGCTCAGTCACGTGATCAGGGCCTGCTGAGCTGCGTGATTACTGTCTGCTCATCTGCTTGACAATTGGCAGCTGAGCTGCATGAATCCTGCCTGTCATCTGCTTGACAATTGCCAGCTGTGCTGTGTAATTCGTGCCTGCTCAGCTGCTTGATTATTGCCAGCTGAGCAGCATGATTCCTCACAGCTGAGTTCCATGATTATTGCCTGCTGACTGTTTGATTCATGCCTAATCAGCTCTTTGTTTATTGCCTCCAGAGGCACATGATCAGTGTATGATAGCAAACATGATCAGCGCATGATCAGTCACATGGTCAGCGCCATTAAGTCACGTGATCACTACATGATAGCCATGTGATCAGTCCATGCTCAGTCACGGTATCAGTGCATGATCAGCCACGTGATCAGTGCATGATAGCCACGTGATCATTTCATGATAGCCACGTGATCAGTGCATGATCAGCCAGGTGATCAGTGAATGATTGCTACGTGATCAGTTCATGATTAGTCACGTGATCTGTGCATGACCAGGCCGGTGATCAGTGTATGATCAGCCACGTGAACAGTGCATGATAGCCACGTGATCAGTGCAAGATCAGTCACCTGATGGGTGTATGATCAGTCACGTGACCGGTACATGGTAGCTACATTATCATTGCATGATCAGCCACCTGAGTAGTGCATAATAGCCAGGTGATCAGTGCATGATCTGTGACGTTATCAGTGCATGATTAGTCATGTAATCTGTGCATGATCAGGTACGTGATCAGTGTATGAGCAGCCATGTGATCAGTGCATTGTAGGCACCTGATCAGTGCATGATAAGTCACGTGATCAGTGCATGATCAGTCAAGTGATCAGTGCATGATCAGCCACATGATCAGTGCATGATCAATTACGTCATCAGTGCATGATCAGTCACGTGACCAGTACATGGTAGCTGCGTGATTAGTGTATGACCAGCCAAGTGATCAGTGCATGATAGCCACGTGATCAGTGCATGATCAGTCACGTGATCAGTGCATGATGAGTCACGTGATCAGTGCATGATCAGCCACATGATCAGTGCATGATCAATTACGTCATCAGTGCATGATCATTCACGTGACCAGCACATGGTAGCTGCGTGATCATTTCATGATCAGCCACGTTAGCAGTGCATGATAGCCACGTGGTCAGTGCTTGATCAGCCACGTGATCAGTGCATGATCAATTACGTGATCAGTGCAAGATCAGTCACGTGACCAGCACATGGTAGCTGCGTGATCATTTCATGATCAGCCACGTTAGCAGTGCATGATAGCCACGTGGTCAGTGCTTGATCAGCCACGTTATCAGTGCATGATCAATTACGTGATCAGTGCATGATCATTCACGTGACCAGCACATGGTAGCTGCGTGATCATTTCATGATCAGCCACGTTAGCAGTGCATGATAGCCACGTGGTCAGTGCTTGATCAGCCACGTGATCAGTGCATGATCAATTACGTGATCAGTGCAAGATCAGTCACGTGACCTGTACATGGTAGCTACGTGATCATTGCATGATCAGCCACGTGATCAGTGCATGATAGCCACGTGATCAGTGCAGGATCAGTCACGTGATACGTGTGTGATCAGCCACGTAATCCGTGCATGATATCCACGTGATCAGTGAATGATAGCCACGTGATCAGTGCATGATAACCACGTGATCAGTGCATGATCAGTCACGTGATACGTGTGTGATCAGCCACGTGATCAGTGCATGATGAGTCAGGTGATCAGTGCAGGATTAATTACGTGATCAGTGCATGATCAGTCACGTGACCCGTACATAGTTGCTACGTGATCATTGCATGATCAGCCACGTGAGCAGTGCATGACAGCCAGGTGATCAGTGCATTATCAGTCACGTGATCAGTACATGTTCAGTCACGTGAACAGTGCATGATCATTTACGTGATCTGTGCATGATCAGTCACGTGACCAGTATATGTTAGCTTCGTGATCATACCATGACGAACCACGTGAGCAGTGCATGATAGCCACATGATGTGTGCATGATCAGTTACGTGAGCAGTGTATGATCAGCCACGTGATCAGTGCATGGTCAGACACGTGAACAGTGTATGATCAGCCACGTGATCAGTGCATGATATCCAAGTGATCAGTGCATGATCAATCACGTGATCAGTGTATGATCAGCCATGTGAACAGTGCATGCTCAGTCACGTGATCATGGCCTGCTGAGCTGCGTGATTACTGTCTGCTCATCTGCTTGACAATTGCCAGCTGAGCTGCACAATTCCTGCCTGTCATCTGCTTGACAATTGCCAGCTGTGCTGCGTAATTCCTGCCTGCACAGCTGCTTGATTATTGCCAGCTGAGCAGCATGATTCCTCACAGCTGAGTTCCATGATTATTGCCTGCTGACTGTATGATTCGTGCCTACTCAGCTCTTTGTTTATTGCCTCCAGAGGCACATGATCAGTGTATGATAGCAAACATGATCAGCGCATGATCAGTCACATGATCAGCACCATTAAGTCACATGATCACTACATGATAGGCATGTGATCAGTCCATGCTCAGTCACGGTATCAGTGCATGATCAGCCACGTGATCAGTGCATGATCTGTCACATGATCAGGGTATGATCATCCACGTGATCAGTTCATGGGCAGTCATGTGATCAGTGCATGATATAGACGTGATCAGTGCATGATCAGTCTCGTGATCAGTGCATGATAGCCACGTGATCAGTGCATGATCAGTCACCTGATGGGTGTATGATCATTCACCTGACCTGTACATGGTAGCTACATGATCATTGCATGATCAGCCACGTGAGTAGTTCATGATAGCCACGTGATCACTGCATGATCAGTCACGTGATCAGTGCATGATCAGTCATGTGACCAGTACATGGTAGCTGCGTGAACATCGCATGATCAGCCACGTGAGCAGGGCATGATAGCCACGTGGTCAGTGCATGATCAGACACGAGATCAGTGCATGATCAGCCACATGATCAGTGCATGATCAGCCACGTGATCAGTGTATGTCCAGCCAAGTGATCAGTGCATGATAGCCACGTGATCAGTGCATGATCAGTCACGTGATCAGTGCATGATCTGTCACGTGATCAGTGTATGATCAGCCACGTGATCAGTGCATGATCAGCCACATGATCAGTGCATGATCAATTACGTGATCAGTGCATGATCAATTACGTGATCAGTGCATGATCAGTAACGTGACCAGTACATGGTAGCTACGTGATCATTGCCAGATCAGCCACGTGAGCAGTGCATGATAGCCACGTGATCAGTGCATGATCAGCCATGTGATCAGTGCATGATCAGTCACGTGATCAGTGCATGGTCAGTCACGTGATCAGTGCATGATCATTCACGTGATCAGTGCATGTGGAGTCATGTAGTCAATGCATGATAACGCCGTGATCAGTGCACGATCAGTCACGTGATGAGTGTATGATCAGCCAAGTGATCAGTGCAAGATAGCTACGTGAACAGTGCATGATCAGTCACATGATCAGTGCATGATCAGTCACGTGATAGGTGTGTGATCAGCCATGTGAACAGTGCATGCTCAGTCACGTGATCAGGGCCTGCAGAGCTGCGTGATTACTGTCTGCTCATCTGCTTGACAATTGCCAGCTGAGCTGCACGATTCCTGCCTGTCATCTCCTTGACAATTGCCACCTGTGCTGCGTAATTCCTGCCTGCTCATCTACTTGATTATTGCCAGCTGAGCATCATGATTTCTCAGAGGTGATTTCCATGATTATAGCCTGCTGACTGATTCCTGCCTACTCAGCTCTATGTTCATTGCCTCCTGAGGCACATGATCAGTGTGTGACACCAAACATGATCAGCACATGATCAGTCACATGATCAATGCATGATAATCCAGGTGATCCGTGCATGATCAATTATGTGATCAGTGCATGATCAGTCGTGTGACCAGTACATGGTAGCTGCGTGATCATTGCATGATCAGCCACGTGAGCAGTGCATGATAGCCACGTGATCAGTGCATGTTCAGTCACGTGAACTGTGCATGGTCAGTCACGTGATCAGTGCATGATCAATTACCTGATCAGTGCATGATCAGTCACGTGACCAGTGCACGGTAGCTACATGATCATTGCATGATCAGCCACGTGATCAGTGCATGATAGCCACGTGATCAGTGCATGAGAGCCACGTGATCCGTGCATGAGAGCCACGTGATCAGTGCATGATCAGTCACGTGATACATGTGTGATCAGCCATGTGATCAGTGCATTATGAGCCACGTGATCAGTGCAGGATCAATTACGTGACCAGTGCATGATCAGTCACGTGACCAGTACATGGTAGCTACGTGATCATTGCATGATCAGCCATGTGAACCGTGCATGATAGCAACGAGATCAGTGCATCATCAGCCACGTGATCAGTGTATGATCAGTCACGTGATCACTGTATGATCAGCCACGTGATCAGTGCATGATCAACTACGTGATCAGTGCATGATACTCACGTGACCAGTACATGGTAGCTACGTGAACATTGCATGATCAGCCATGTGAACCGTGCATGATAGCAACGAGATCAGTGCATGATCAGTCACGTGATCAGTGCATGATCAGTCACGTGAACAGTGCATGATAAGTCACCTGATCAGTGTATGATCAATTACGTGATCAGTGTATGATCACTCACGTGACCAGTACACGGTAGCTACGTGATCATTGCATGATCAGCCACATGAGCAGTGCATGATAGCCGCGTGATCACTGCATGATCTGTCACATGATCAGTGTATGTTTATCCACGTGATCAGTGCATGGGCAGTCAGGTGATCAGTGCATGATACAGACGTAATCAGTGCAAGATCAGTCTCGGGACCAGTGTATGATCAACCACGTGATCAGTGCACAATAGCCAGGTAATGAGTGCATGATAGCCAGATGATCAGTGCATTATCAGTCACGTGATCAGTGTATGATCAGCCAAGTAATCAGTGCATGATAGCCAACTGATCAGTGTATGATCAGCCACGTGATCAGTGCATGATCATTCACGTGACCTGTACATGGTAGCTACATGATCATTGCATGATCAGCCACGTGAGTAGTTCATGATAGCCACGTGATCACTGCATGATCAGACACGAGATCAGTGCATGATCAGTCATGTGACCAGTACATGGTAGCTGCGTGATCATGGCATGATCATCCACGTGAGCAGTGCATGATAGCCACGTGATCAGTGCATGATCAGACACGAGATCAGTGCATGATCAATCACGTGATCACTGCATGATCAGCCACGTGATCAGTGCATGACCAGGCACGTGATCAGTGAATGATCAGCCACGTGATCAGTGCATGATGAGCCACGTGATCAGTGCAGGATCAATTACGCGATCAGTGCATGATCAGTCACGTGACCAGTACATGGTTGCTACGTGATCATTCCATGACGAGCCACGTGAGCAGTGCATGATAGCCACGTGATGTGTGCATGATCAGTAACATGAGCACAGTATGATCAGCCACGTATTCAGTGCATGAGTGCCACGTGAACAGTGCATGATATGTCACGTGACAGGT
The DNA here is from genome assembly GCF_032452875.1 of Bos javanicus. Lineage (NCBI taxonomy): Eukaryota > Metazoa > Chordata > Mammalia > Artiodactyla > Bovidae > Bos > Bos javanicus. The sequence continues at coordinate 256,442 of NW_026893639.1, forward strand.
GTGTGATCAGCCACGTGAACAGTGCATGTTCAGCCACGTGATCAGTGCATGATCAGTTACTTGAGCAGTGTATGATCAGCCATGTGATCAGTGCATGGTCAGACACGTGAACAGTGTATGATCAACCACGTGATCAGTGCATGATATCCAAGTGATCAGTGCATGATCATCACGTGATCAGTGTATGATCAGCCACGTGAATAGTGCGTGCTCAGTCACGTGATAAAGGCCTGCTGAGCTGCGTGATTACTGTCTGCTCATCTGCTTGACAATTGCCAGCTGAGCTGCATGATTACTGCCTGTCATCTGCTTAACAATTGGCAGCTGTGCTGCGTAATTCCTGCCTGCTCAGCTGCTTGATTATTGCCAGCTGAGCAGCATGATTCCTCACACCTGAGTTCCATGATTATTGCCTGCTGAGTGTTTGATTCGTGCCTACTCAGCTCTTTGTTTATTGCCTCCAAAGGCAAATGATCAGTGTATAATAGCAAACATGATCAGCGCATGATCAGTCACATGATCAGAGCCATTAAGTCACGTGATCACTACATGATAGTCATGTGATCAGTCCATGCTCAGTCACGGTATCAGTGCATGATCAGCCACGTGATCAGTGCATGATCAGCCAGGTGATCATTTCATGATAGCTATGTGATCAGTTCATGATTTGTCACGTGATCTGTGCATGACCAGGCAGGTGGTCAGTGTATGATCAGCGACGTGATCAGTGCATGATCCGTCACCTAATGGGTGTATGATCAGTCACATGACCGGTACATTGTAGCTACGTGATCATTGCATGATCAGCCACGTGAGTAGTGCATGATAGCCACGTGATCAGTGCATGATCAATCAGGTGTTCAGTGCATGATCAGTCATGTAATATGTGCATGACCAGGCACGTGATCTGTGTATGACCAGCCAAGTGATCAGTGCATGGTAGCCACGTGATCAGTGCATGATCAGTCATGTGACCAGTACATGGTAGCTGCGTGATCATCGCATGATCAGCCACGTGAGCAGTGCATGATAGACACGTGATCAGTGCATGATCAGACACGAGATCAGTGCATGATCAGTCACGTGATCAGTGCATGATCAGCCACGTGATCAGTGCATGACCAGGCACATGATCAGTGTATGTCCAGCCAAGTGATCAGTGCATGATAGCCACGTGATCAGTGCATGATCAGTCACGTGAGCAGTGTATGATCAGCCACCTGATCAGTGCACGGGCAGTCATTTGATCAGTGCATGATATAGACGTGAACAGTGCATGATCAGTCTCGTGATCAGTGCATGATAGCCACGTGATCAGTGCATGATCAGTTACGTGAGCAGAGTATGATCAACCACGTGATCAGTGCATGAGTGCCACGTGATCAGTGCATGATCAGTCACGTGATACATGTGTGATCAGCCACGTGATCAGTGCATGATCAGCCACGTGATCAGTGCATGACCAGGCACGTGATCAGTGTATGTCCAGCCAAGTGATCAGTGCATGATAGCCACGTGATCAGTGCATGATCAGTCACGTGATCAGTGCATGATCACTCACGTGACCAGTACATGGTAGCTACGTGAACATTGCATGAACACCCGCGTGAGCAGTGCATGATAGCCACGTGATCAGTGCATGATCAGTCGCATGATCAGTGCATGATCATCCGGGTGATCAGTGCATGATCAGTCACGTGATCAGTGCATGATATAGACGTGATCAGTGCATGATCAGTCACGTGATCAGTGCATGATCAGCCACGTGATCAGTGCATGATAGCCACGTGATCAGTGCATGATAGCCAGTGATCAGTGCATGATCAGTCACGTGATCAGTGCATGATCAGCCACGTGATCAGTGCATGATAGCCACTGATCAGTGCATGATCATCACGTGATCAGTGCATGATCAGTCACGTGATCAGTGCATGATCAGCCACGTGATCAGTGCATGATCAGCCACGTGATCAGTGCATGATCAGTCACGTGATCAGTGCATGATCAGTCACGTGATCAGTGCATGATCAGTCACGTGATCAGTGCATGATCAGTCACGTGATCAGTGCATGATAGCCACGTGATCAGTGCATGATCAGTCACGTGATCAGTGCATGATCAGTCACGTGATCAGTGCATGATCAGCCACGTGATCAGTGCATGATCAGCCACGTGATCAGTGCATGATCAATCACGTGATCAGTGCATGATCAGCCACGTGATCAGTGCATGATCAGCCACGTGATCAGTGCATGATCAGCCACGTGATCAGTGCATGATCAGTCACGTGATCAGTGCATGATCAGTCACGTGAACAGTGCATGATCATTTACGTGATCAGTGCATGATCAGTCACGTGACCAGTATATGGTAGCTACGTGATCATTCCATGACAGCCACGTGAGCAGTGCATGATAGCCACGTGATGTGTGCATGATGAGTTTCGTGAGCAGAGTATGATCAGCCACGTGATCAGTGCATGAGTGCCACGTGATCAGTGCATGATATGTCACGTGACAGTGTGTGATCAGCCACGTGAACAGTGCATGTTCAGCCACGTGATCAGTGCATGATAGCCACGTGATCAGTGCATGATCAGTTACGTGAGCAGTGTATGATCAGCCACGTGATCAGTGCATGTTCAGACACGTGAACAGTGTTTGATCAGCCACGTGATCAGTGCATGATATCCAAGTGATCAGTGCATGATCAATCACGTGATCAGTGTATGATCAGCCACGTGAACAGTGCATGCTCAGTCACGTGATCTGGGCCTGCTGAGCTGCGTGATTACTGTCTGCTCATCTGCTTGACAATTGCCAGCTGAGCTGCACGATTCCTGCCTGTCATCTGCTTGACAATTGCCAGCTGTGCTGCGTAATTCCTGCCTGCTCAGCTGCTTGATTATTGCCAGCTGAGCAGCATGATTCCTCACAGCTGAGTTCCATGATTATTGCCTGCTGACTGTTTGATTCGTGCCTACTCAGCTCTTTGTTTATTGCCTCCAGAGGCACATGATCAGTGTATGATAGCAAACATGATCAGCGCATGATCAGTCACATGATCAGCGCCATTAAGTCACGTGATCACTACATGATAGTCATGTGATCAGTCCATGCTCAGTCACGGTATCAGTGCATGATCAGCCACGTGATCAGTGCATGATCTGTCACATGATTAGTGTATGATCATCCACGTGATCAGTGCATGGGCAGTCATGTGATCAGTGCATGATATAGACGTGATCAGTGCATGATCAGTCTCGTGATCAGTGCATGATAGCCACGTGATCAGTGCATGATCAGTCACCTGATGGGTGTATGATCATTCACGTGACCTGTACATGGTAGCTACATGATCATTGCATGATCAGCCACGTGAGTAGTGCATGATAGCCACGTGATCACTGCATGATCAGTCACGTGATCAGTGCATGATCAGTCATGTGACCAGTACATGGTAGCTGCGTGATCATGCATGATCAGCCACGTGAGCAGTGCATGATAGCCACGTGATCAGTGCATGATCAGACACGTGATCAGTGCATGATCAGTCACGTGATCAGTGCATGATCAGGCACGTGATCAGTGTATGTCAGCCACGTGATCAGTGCATGATAGCCACGTGATCAGTGCATGATCAGTCACGTGATCAGTGCATGATCAGTCACGTGATCAGTGCATGATCAGCCACGTGATCAGTGCATGATCAGCCACGTGATCAGTGCATGATCAGTCACGTGATCAGTGCATGATCAGTCACGTGATCAGTGCATGATAGTTACGTGATCAGTGCATGATCAGCCACGTGATCAGTGCATGATAGCCACGTGATCAGTGCATGATAGCCACGTGATCAGTGCATGATCAGTCACGTGATACGTGTGTGATCAGCCACGTGATCAGTGCATGATCAGCCACGTGATCAGTGCATGATCAATTACGTGATCAGTGCATGATCAGTCACGTGATCAGTGCATGATCAGCCACGTGATCAGTGCATGTCCAGCCACGTGATCAGTGCATGATAGCCACGTGATCAGTGCATGATCAGTCACGTGATCAGTGCATGATCAGTCACGTGATCAGTGCATGATCAGCCACGTGATCAGTGCATGATCAGCCACGTGATCAGTGCATGATCAGTTACGTGATCAGTGCATGATCAGTCACGTGATCAGTGCATGGTAGCTACGTGATCAGTGCATGATCAGCCACGTGATCAGTGCATGATAGCCACGTGATCAGTGCATGATCAGTCACGTGATACATGTGTGATCAGCCACGTGATCAGTGCATGATGAGCCACGTGATCAGTGCAGGATCAATTACGTGATCAGTGCATGATCAGTCACGTGACCAGTACATGGTTGCTACGTGATCGTTGCATGATCAGCCACGTGAGCAGAACATGATAGCCACGTGATCAGTGCATGATCAGTCACGTGATCAGTACATGATCAGTCACGTGAACAGTGCATGATCATTTACGTGATCTTTGCATGAACAGTCACGTTGCCAGTATATGGTTGCTACGTGATCATTCCATGACGAGCCACGTGAGCAGTGCATGATAGCCACGTGATGTGTGCATGAGTTACGTGAGCAGAGTATGATCAGCCACGTGATCAGTGCATGAGTGCCACGTGATCAGTGCATGATATGTCACGTGACAGGTGTGTGATCAGCCACGTGAACAGTGCATGTTCAGCCACGTGATCAGTGCATGATAGCCACGTGATCAGTGCATGATCAGTTACGTGAGCAGTGTATGATCAGCCACGTGATCAGTGCATGGTCAGACACGTGAACAGTGTATGATCAGCCACGTGATCAGTGCATGATATCCAAGTGATCAGTGCATGATCATCACGTGATCAGTGTATGATCAGCCACGTGAACAGTGCATGCTCAGTCACGTGATCTGGGCCTGCTGAGCTGCGTGATTACTGTCTGCTCATCTGCTTGACAATTGCCAGCTGAGCTGCACGATTCCTGCCTGTCATCTGCTTGACAATTGCCAGCTGTGCTGCGTAATTCCTGCCTGCTCAGCTGCTTGATTATTGCCAGCTGAGCAGCATGTTTCCTCACACCTGAGTTCCATGATTATTGCCTGCTGACTGTTTGATTCGTGCCTACTCAGCTCTTTGTTTATTGCCTCCAGAGGCACATGATCAGTGTATGATAGCAAACATGATCAGCGCATGATCAGTCACATGATCAGCGCCATTAAGTCACGTGATCACTACATGATAGTCATGTGATCAGTCCATGCTCAGTCACGGTATCAGTGCATGATCAGCCACGTGATCAGTGCATGATCTGTCACATGATTAGTGTATGATCATCCACGTGATCAGTGCATGGGCAGTCATGTGATCAGTGCATGATATAGACGTGATCAGTGCATGATCAGTCTCGTGATCAGTGCATGATAGCCACGTGATCAGTGCATGATCAGTCACCTGATGGGTGTATGATCATTCACGTGACCTGTACATGGTAGCTACATGATCATTGCATGATCAGCCACGTGAGTAGTGCATGATAGCCACGTGATCACTGCATGATCAGTCACGTGATCAGTGCATGATCAGTCATGTGACCAGTACATGGTAGCTGCGTGATCATGGCATGATCAGCCACGTGAGCATTGCATGATAGCCACGTGATCAGTGCATGATCAGACACGTGATCAGTGCATGATCAGTCACGTGATCAGTGCATGATCAGCCACGTGATCAGTGCATGACCAGGCACGTGATCAGTGTATGTCAGCCAAGTGATCAGTGCATGATAGCCACGTGATCAGTGCATGATCAGTCACGTGATCAGTGCATGATCAGTTATGTGATCAGTGTATGATCAGCCACGTGATCAGTGCATGATCAGCCACGTGATCAGTGCATGATCAATTACGTGATCAGTGCATGATCAGTCACGTGACCAGTACATGGTAGCTACGTGATCATTGCATGATCAGCCACGTGATCAGTGCATGATAGCCACGTGATCAGTGCATGATAGCCACGTGATCAGTGCATGATCAGTCATGTGATACGTGTGTGATCAGCCACGTGATCAGTGCATGATATCCACGTGATCAGTGCATGACAGCCACGTGATCAGTGCATGAGAGCCACGTGATCAGTGCATGATCAGTCACGTGATCATGTGTGATCAGCCACGTGATCAGTGCATGATCAGCCACGTGATCAGTGCATGATCAATTACGTGATCAGTGCATGATCAGTCACGTGATCAGTGCATGATCAGTCACGTGATCAGTGCATGATCATTTACGTGATCAGTGCATGATCAGTCACGTGACCAGTATATGGTTGCTACGTGATCATTGCATGATCAGCCACGTGATCAGTGCATGATAGCCACGTGATCAGTGCATGATCAGACACGTGATCAGTGCATGATCAGTCACGTGATCAGTGCATGATCAGCCACGTGATCAGTGCATGATCAGGCACGTGATCAGTGTATGATCAGCCACGTGATCAGTGCATGATAGCCACGTGATCAGTGCATGATCAGTTACGTGATCAGTGTATGATCAGCCACGTGATCAGTGCATGATCAGCCACGTGATCAGTGCATGATCAATTACGTGATCAGTGCATGATCAGTCACGTGACCAGTGCATGGTAGCTACGTGATCATTGCATGATCAGCCACGTGATCAGTGCATGATAGCCACGTGATCAGTGCATGATAGCCACGTGATCAGTGCATGATCAGTCATGTGATACGTGTGTGATCAGCCACGTGATCAGTGCATGATATCCACGTGATCAGTGCATGACAGTCACGTGATCAGTGCATGATAGCCACGTGATCAGTGCATGATCAGTCACGTGATCATGTGTGATCAGCCACGTGATCAGTGCATGATGAGCCACGTGATCAGTGCATGATCAATTACGTGATCAGTGCATGATCAGTCACGTGACCAGTACATGGTTGGTACGTGATCGTTGCATGATCAGCCACGTGAGCAGTGCATGATAGCCACGTGATCAGTGCATGATCAGTCACGTGATCAGTGCATGATCAGTCACGTGATCAGTGCATGATCATTTACGTGATCAGTGCATGATCAGTCACGTTGCCAGTATATGGTTGCTACGTGATCATTCCATGACAGCCACGTGAGCAGTGCATGATAGCCACGTGATCTGTGCATGAGTTACGTGATCAGTGTATGATCAGCCACGTGATCAGTGCATGAGTGCCACGTGATCAGTGCATGATAGCCACGTGATCAGTGTGTGATCAGCCACGTGATCAGTGCATGATCAGCCACGTGATCAGTGCATGATAGCCACGTGATCAGTGCATGATCAGTCACGTGATCAGTGTATGATCAGCCACGTGATCAGTGCATGATCAGTCATGTGATCAGTGCATGATATAGACGTGATCAGTGCATGATCAGTCACGTGATCAGTGCATGATAGCCACGTGATCAGTGCATGATCAGTCACGTGATCAGTGCATGATCAGTCACGTGACCAGTACATGGTAGCTACATGATCATTGCATGATCAGCCACGTGATAGTGCATGATAGCCACGTGATCAGTGCATGATCAGTCACGTGATCAGTGCATGATCAGTCATGTGACCAGTACATGGTAGCTGCGTGATCATGCATGATCAGCCACGTGATCAGTGCATGATAGCCACGTGATCAGTGCATGATCAGCCACGTGATCAGTGCATGATCAGTCACGTGATCAGTGCATGATCAGCCACGTGATCAGTGCATGATCAGTCACGTGATCAGTGCATGATCAGCCACGTGATCAGTGCATGATCAGTCACGTGACCAGTACATGGTAGCTACGTGATCATTCCATGACAGCCACGTGAGCAGTGCATGATAGCCACGTGATGTGTGCATGATCAGTCACGTGAGCAGAGTATGATCAGCCACGTGATCAGTGCATGAGTGCCACGTGATCAGTGCATGATATGTCACGTGACAGGTGTGTGATCAGCCACGTGATCAGTGCATGATCAGCCACGTGATCAGTGCATGATCAGTTACGTGAGCAGTGTATGATCAGCCACGTGATCAGTGCATGGTCAGACACGTGAACAGTGTATGATCAGCCACGTGATCAGTGCATGATATCCAAGTGATCAGTGCATGATCATCACGTGATCAGTGTATGATCAGCCACGTGAACAGTGCATGCTCAGTCACGTGATCAGGGCCTGCTGAGCTGCGTGATTACTGTCTGCTCATCTGCTTGACAATTGCCAGCTGAGCTGCACGATTCCTGCCTGTCATCTGCTTGACAATTGCCAGCTGTGCTGCGTAATTCCTGCCTGCTCAGCTGCTTGATTATTGCCAGCTGAGCAGCATGATTCCTCACACCTGAGTTCCATGATTATTGCCTGCTGACTGTTTGATTCGTGCCTACTCAGCTCTTTGTTTATTGCCTCCAGAGGCACATGATCAGTGTATGATAGCAAACATGATCAGCGCATGATCAGTCACATGATCAGCGCCATTAAGTCACGTGATCACTACATGATAGTCATGTGATCAGTCCATGCTCAGTCACGGTATCAGTGCATGATCAGCCACGTGATCAGTGCATGATCAGCCACGTGATCAGTTCATGATAGCCATGTGATCAGTGCATGATTAGTCACGTGATCAGTGCATGATCAGGCAGGTGATCAGTGCATGATCAGCCACGTGATCAGTGCATGATCAGTCACCTGATGGGTGTATGATCAGTCACGTGACCAGTACATGGTAGCTACGTGATCATTGCATGATCAGCCACGTGAGTAGTGCATGATAGCCACGTGATCAGTGCATGATCAGTCACGTGATCAGTGCATGATCAGTCATGTGATATGTGCATGATCAGGCACGTGATCAGTGCATGATCAGCCACGTGATCAGTGCATGGTAGCCACGTGATCAGTGCATGATCAGTCACGTGATCAGTGCATGATAGCTGCGTGATCAGTGCATGATCAGCCACGTGATCAGTGCATGATAGCCACGTGATCAGTGCATGATCAGTCACGTGATCAGTGCATGATCAGTCACGTGATCAGTGCATGATCAGCCACGTGATCAGTGCATGATCAGGCACGTGATCAGTGCATGTCCAGCCACGTGATCAGTGCATGATAGCCACGTGATCAGTGCATGATCAGTCACGTGATCAGTGCATGATCAGCCACGTGATCAGTGCATGATCAGTCACGTGATCAGTGCATGATATAGACGTGATCAGTGCATGATCAGTCACGTGATCAGTGCATGATAGCCACGTGATCAGTGCATGATCAGTCACGTGATCAGTGTATGATCAGCCACGTGATCAGTGCATGATGCCACGTGATCAGTGCATGATCAGTCACGTGATCATGTGTGATCAGCCACGTGATCAGTGCATGATCAGCCACGTGATCAGTGCATGATCAGGCACGTGATCAGTGCATGTCCAGCCACGTGATCAGTGCATGATAGCCACGTGATCAGTGCATGATCAGTCACGTGATCAGTGCATGATCAGTCACGTGATCAGTGCATGGTAGCTACGTGATCAGTGCATGATCAGCCACGTGATCAGTGCATGATAGCCACGTGATCAGTGCATGATCAGTCACATGATCAGTGCATGATCATCCACGTGATCAGTGCATGATCAGTCACGTGATCAGTGCATGATATAGACGTGATCAGTGCATGATCAGTCACGTGATCAGTGCATGATCAGCCACGTGATCAGTGCATGATAGCCACGTGATCAGTGCATGATAGCCAGTGATCAGTGCATGATCAGTCACGTGATCAGTGCATGATCAGCCACGTGATCAGTGCATGATAGCCACTGATCAGTGCATGATCATCACGTGATCAGTGCATGATCAGTCACGTGATCAGTGCATGATCAGCCACGTGATCAGTGCATGATCAGCCACGTGATCAGTGCATGATCAGTCACGTGATCAGTGCATGATCAGTCACGTGATCAGTGCATGATCAGTCACGTGATCAGTGCATGATCAGTCACGTGATCAGTGCATGATAGCCACGTGATCAGTGCATGATCAGTCACGTGATCAGTGCATGATCAGTCACGTGATCAGTGCATGATCAGCCACGTGATCAGTGCATGATCAGCCACGTGATCAGTGCATGATCAATCACGTGATCAGTGCATGATCAGCCACGTGATCAGTGCATGATCAGCCACGTGATCAGTGCATGATCAGCCACGTGATCAGTGCATGATCAGTCACGTGATCAGTACATGATCAGTCACGTGAACAGTGCGTGATCATTTACGTGATCAGTGCATGATCAGTCACGTGACCAGTATATGGTAGCTACGTGATCATTCCATGACGAGCCACATGAGCAGTGCATGATAGCCACGTGATGTGTGCATGATCAGTTACGTGAGCAGAGTATGATCAGCCACGTGATCAGTGCATGAGTGCCAAGTGATCAGTGCATGATATGTCACGTGACAGGTGTGTGATCAGCCACGTGAACAGTGCATGTTCAGCCACGTGATCAGTGCATGATAGCCACGTGATCAGTGCATGATCAGTTACGTGAGCAGTGTATGATCAGCCACGTGATCAGTGCATGTTCAGACACGTGATCAGTGTTTGATCAGCCACGTGATCAGTGCATGATATCCAAGTGATCAGTGCATGATCAATCACGTGATCAGTGTATGATCAGCCACGTGAACAGTACATGCTCAGTCACGTGATCTGGGCCTGCTGAGCTGCGTGATTACTGTCTGCTCATCTGCTTGACAATTGCCAGCTGAGCTGCACGATTCCTGCCTGTCATCTGCTTGACAATTGCCAGCTGTGCTGCGTAATTCCTGCCTGCTCAGCTGCTTGATTATTGCCAGCTGAGCAGCATGATTCCTCACACCTGAGTTCCATGATTATTGCCTGCTGACTGTTTGATTCGTGCCTACTCAGCTCTTTGTTTATTGCCTCCAGAGGCACATGATCAGTGTATGATAGCAAACATGATCAGCGCATGATCAGTCACATGATCAGCGCCATTAAGTCACGTGATCACTACATGATAGTCATGTGATCAGTCCATGCTCAGTCACGGTATCAGTGCATGATCAGCCACGTGATCAGTGCATGATCTGTCACAAGATTAGTGTATGATCATCCACGTGATCAGTGCATGGGCAGTCATGTGATCAGTGCATGATATAGACGTGATCAGTGCATGATCAGTCTCGTGATCAGTGCATGATAGCCACGTGATCAGTGCATGATCAGTCACCTGATGGGTGTATGATCATTCACGTGACCTGTACATGGTAGCTACATGATCATTGCATGATCAGCCACGTGAGTAGTGCATGATAGCCACGTGATCACTGCATGATCAGTCACGTGATCAGTGCATGATCAGTCATGTGACCAGTACATGGTAGCTGCGTGATCATGCATGATCAGCCACGTGAGCAGTGCATGATAGCCACGTGATCAGTGCATGATCAGACACGTGATCAGTGCATGATCAGTCACGTGATCAGTGCATGATCAGGCACGTGATCAGTGCATGTCAGCCACGTGATCAGTGCATGATAGCCACGTGATCAGTGCATGATCAGTCACGTGATCAGTGCATGATCAGTCACGTGATCAGTGCATGATAGCTACGTGATCAGTGCATGATCAGCCACGTGATCAGTGCATGATAGCCACGTGATCAGTGCATGATCAGTCACGTGATCAGTGCATGATCAGTCACGTGACCAGTACATGGTAGCTGCGTGATCATGCATGATCAGCCACGTGATCAGTGCATGATAGCCACGTGATCAGTGCATGATCAGCCACGTGATCAGTGCATGATCAGTCACGTGATCAGTGCATGATCAGGCACGTGATCAGTGCATGATCAGCCACGTGATCAGTGCATGATAGCCACGTGATCAGTGCATGATCAGTCACGTGATCAGTGCATGATCAGTCACGTGATCAGTGCATGATCAGCCACGTGATCAGTGCATGATCAGCCACGTGATCAGTGCATGATCAGCCACGTGATCAGTGCATGATCAGTCACGTGATCAGTGCATGATAGTCACGTGATCAGTGCATGATCAGCCACGTGATCAGTGCATGATAGCCACGTGATCAGTGCATGATAGCCACGTGATCAGTGCATGATCAGTCACGTGATCGTGCATGATCAGCCACGTGATCAGTGCATGATCAGCCACGTGATCAGTGCATGATCAGCCACGTGATCAGTGCATGATCAGTCACGTGATCAGTGCATGATCAGGCACGTGATCAGTGCATGATCAGCCACGTGATCAGTGCATGATCATTTACGTGATCTTTGCATGATCAGTCACGTTGCCAGTATATGGTTGCTACGTGATCATTCCATGACGAGCCACGTGAGCAGTGCATGATAGCCACGTGATGTGTGCATGAGTTACGTGAGCAGAGTATGATCAGCCACGTGATCAGTGCATGAGTGCCACGTGATCAGTGCATGATATGTCACGTGACAGGTGTGTGATCAGCCACGTGAACAGTGCATGTTCAGCCACGTGATCAGTGCATGATAGCCACGTGATCAGTGCATGATCAGTTACGTGAGCAGTGTATGATCAGCCACGTGATCAGTGCATGGTCAGACACGTGAACAGTGTATGATCAGCCACGTGATCAGTGCATGATATCCAAGTGATCAGTGCATGATCATCACGTGATCAGTGTATGATCAGCCACGTGAACAGTGCATGCTCAGTCACGTGATCTGGGCCTGCTGAGCTGCGTGATTACTGTCTGCTCATCTGCTTGACAATTGCCAGCTGAGCTGCACGATTCCTGCCTGTCATCTGCTTGACAATTGCCAGCTGTGCTGCGTAATTCCTGCCTGCTCAGCTGCTTGATTATTGCCAGCTGAGCAGCATGATTCCTCACACCTGAGTTCCATGATTATTGCCTGCTGACTGTTTGATTCGTGCCTACTCAGCTCTTTGTTTATTGCCTCCAGAGGCACATGATCAGTGTATGATAGCAAACATGATCAGCGCATGATCAGTCACATGATCAGCGCCATTAAGTCACGTGATCACTACATGATAGTCATGTGATCAGTCCATGCTCAGTCACGGTATCAGTGCATGATCAGCCACGTGATCAGTGCATGATCTGTCACAAGATTAGTGTATGATCATCCACGTGATCAGTGCATGGGCAGTCATGTGATCAGTGCATGATATAGACGTGATCAGTGCATGATCAGTCTCGTGATCAGTGCATGATAGCCACGTGATCAGTGCATGATCAGTCACCTGATGGGTGTATGATCATTCACGTGACCTGTACATGGTAGCTACATGATCATTGCATGATCAGCCACGTGAGTAGTGCATGATAGCCACGTGATCACTGCATGATCAGTCACGTGATCAGTGCATGATCAGTCATGTGACCAGTACATGGTAGCTGCGTGATCATGGCATGATCAGCCACGTGAGCAGTGCATGATAGCCACGTGATCAGTGCATGATCAGACACGTGATCAGTGCATGATCAGTCACGTGATCAGTGCATGATCAGCCACGTGATCAGTGCATGACCAGGCACGTGATCAGTGTATGTCAGCCAAGTGATCAGTGCATGATAGCCACGTGATCAGTGCATGATCAGTCACGTGATCAGTGCATGATCAGTTATGTGATCAGTGTATGATCAGCCACGTGATCAGTGCATGATCAGCCACATGATCAGTGAATGATCAATTACGTGATCAGTGCATGATCAGTCACGTGACCAGTACATGGTAGCTACGTGATCATTGCATGATCAGCCACGTGATCAGTGCATGATAGCCACGTGATCAGTGCATGATAGCCACGTGATCAGTGCATGATCAGTCATGTGATACGTGTGTGATCAGCCACGTGATCAGTGCATGATATCCACGTGATCAGTGCATGACAGCCACGTGATCAGTGCATGAGAGCCACGTGATCAGTGCATGATCAGTCACGTGATACATGTGTGATCAGCCACGTGATCAGTGCATGATCAGCCACGTGATCAGTGCATGATCAGCCACGTGATCAGTGCATGATCAGCCACGTGATCAGTGCATGATCAGTCACGTGATCAGTGCATGATCATTTACGTGATCAGTGCATGATCAGTCACGTGACCAGTATATGGTTGCTACGTGATCATTGCATGATCAGCCACGTGATCAGTGCATGATAGCCACGTGATCAGTGCATGATCAGTCACGTGATCAGTGCATGATCAGTCACGTGATCAGTGCATGATCAGCCACGTGATCAGTGCATGATCAGGCACGTGATCAGTGTATGTCAGCCACGTGATCAGTGCATGATAGCCACGTGATCAGTGCATGATCAGTTACGTGATCAGTGTATGATCAGCCACGTGATCAGTGCATGATCAGCCACGTGATCAGTGCATGATCAATTACGTGATCAGTGCATGATCAGTCACGTGATCAGTGCATGGTAGCTACGTGATCAGTGCATGATCAGCCACGTGATCAGTGCATGATAGCCACGTGATCAGTGCATGATAGCCACGTGATCAGTGCATGATCAGTCATGTGATACGTGTGATCAGCCACGTGATCAGTGCATGATATCCACGTGATCAGTGCATGACAGTCACGTGATCAGTGCATGATAGCCACGTGATCAGTGCATGATCAGTCACGTGATCATGTGTGATCAGCCACGTGATCAGTGCATGATGAGCCACGTGATCAGTGCATGATCAATTACGTGATCAGTGCATGATCAGTCACGTGACCAGTACATGGTTGGTACGTGATCGTTGCATGATCAGCCACGTGAGCAGTGCATGATAGCCACGTGATCAGTGCATGATCAGTCACGTGATCAGTGCATGATCAGTCACGTGAACAGTGCATGATCATTTACGTGATCAGTGCATGATCAGTCACGTTGCCAGTATATGGTAGCTACGTGATCATTGCATGACAGCCACGTGAGCAGTGCATGATAGCCACGTGATCAGTGCATGAGTTACGTGAGCAGTGTATGATCAGCCACGTGATCAGTGCATGAGTGCCACGTGATCAGTGCATGATAGCCACGTGATCAGTGTGTGATCAGCCACGTGATCAGTGCATGATCAGCCACGTGATCAGTGCATGATAGCCACGTGATCAGTGCATGATCAGTCACGTGATCAGTGCATGATCAGCCACGTGATCAGTGCATGATCAGTCACGTGATCAGTGCATGATATAGACGTGATCAGTGCATGATCAGTCACGTGATCAGTGCATGATAGCCACGTGATCAGTGCATGATCAGTCACGTGATGGGTGCATGATCATTCACGTGACCAGTACATGGTAGCTACATGATCATTGCATGATCAGCCACGTGAGTAGTGCATGATAGCCACGTGATCAGTGCATGATCAGTCACGTGATCAGTGCATGATCAGTCATGTGATCAGTGCATGGTAGCTGCGTGATCATGCATGATCAGCCACGTGATCAGTGCATGATAGCCACGTGATCAGTGCATGATCAGACACGTGATCAGTGCATGATCAGTCACGTGATCAGTGCATGATCAGCCACGTGATCAGTGCATGATCAGCCACGTGATCAGTGCATGATCAGCCACGTGATCAGTGCATGATCAGCCACGTGATCAGTGCATGATCAATTACGCGATCAGTGCATGATCAGTCACGTGACCAGTACATGGTTGCTACGTGATCATTCCATGACAGCCACGTGAGCAGTGCATGATAGCCACGTGATGTGTGCATGATCAGTAACGTGAGCACAGTATGATCAGCCACGTGATCAGTGCATGAGTGCCACGTGATCAGTGCATGATATGTCACGTGACAGGTGTGTGATCAGCCACGTGATCAGTGCATGATCAGCCACGTGATCAGTGCATGATCAGTTACGTGAGCAGTGTATGATCAGCCACGTGATCAGTGCATGGTCAGACACGTGAACAGTGTATGATCAGCCACGTGATCAGTGCATGATATCCAAGTGATCAGTGCATGATCATCACGTGATCAGTGTATGATCAGCCACGTGAACAGTGCATGCTCAGTCACGTGATCAGGGCCTGCTGAGCTGCGTGATTACTGTCTGCTCATCTGCTTGACAATTGCCAGCTGAGCTGCATGATTCCTGCCTGTCATCTGCTTGACAATTGCCAGCTGTGCTGCGTAATTCCTGCCTGCTCAGCTGCTTGATTATTGCCAGCTGAGCATCATGATTCCTCACACCTGAGTTCCATGATTATTGCCTGCTGACTGTTTGATTCGTGCCTACTCAGCTCTTTGTTTATTGCCTCCAGAGGCACATGATCAGTGTATGATAGCAAACATGATCAGCTCATGATCAGTCACATGATCAGCGCCATTAAGTCACGTGATCACTACATGATAGTCATGTGATCAGTCCATGCTCAGTCACGGTATCAGTGCATGATCAGCCACGTGATCAGTGCATGATCAGCCACGTGATCAGTTCATGATAGCCATGTGATCAGTGCATGATTTGTCACGTGATCAGTGCATGATCAGGCACGTGATCAGTGCATGATCAGCCACGTGATCAGTGCATGATCAGTCACCTGATGGGTGTATGATCAGTCACGTGACCAGTACATGGTAGCTACGTGATCATTGCATGATCAGCCACGTGAGTAGTGCATGATAGCCACGTGATCAGTGCATGATCAGTCACGTGATCAGTGCATGATCAGTCATGTGATATGTGCATGATCAGGCACGTGATCAGTGCATGATCAGCCACGTGATCAGTGCATGATAGCCACGTGATCAGTGCATGATCAGTCACGTGATCAGTGCATGGTAGCTGCGTGATCATGCATGATCAGCCACGTGATCAGTGCATGATAGCCACGTGATCAGTGCATGATCAGTCACGTGATCAGTGCATGATCAGTCACGTGATCAGTGCATGATCAGCCACGTGATCAGTGCATGATCAGCCACGTGATCAGTGCATGTCCAGCCACGTGATCAGTGCATGATAGCCACGTGATCAGTGCATGATCAGTCACGTGATCAGTGCATGATCAGCCACGTGATCAGTGCATGATCAGTCACGTGATCAGTGCATGATATAGACGTGATCAGTGCATGATCAGTCACGTGATCAGTGCATGATAGCCACGTGATCAGTGCATGATCAGTTACGTGATCAGTGTATGATCAGCCACGTGATCAGTGCATGAGTGCCACGTGATCAGTGCATGATCAGTCACGTGATCATGTGTGATCAGCCACGTGATCAGTGCATGATCAGCCACGTGATCAGTGCATGATCAGGCACGTGATCAGTGCATGTCCAGCCACGTGATCAGTGCATGATAGCCACGTGATCAGTGCATGATCAGTCACGTGATCAGTGCATGATCAGTCACGTGATCAGTACATGGTAGCTACGTGATCATTGCATGATCAGCCACGTGATCAGTGCATGATAGCCACGTGATCAGTGCATGATCAGTCACATGATCAGTGTATGATCATCCGCGTGATCAGTGCATGATCAGTCATGTGATCAGTGCATGATATAGACGTGATCAGTGCATGATCAGTCACGTGATCAGTGCATGATCAGCCACGTGATCAGTGCATGATAGCCACGTGATCAGTGCATGATAGCACGTGATCAGTGCATGATCAGTCACGTGATCAGTGCATGATCAGCCACGTGATCAGTGCATGATAGCCACTGATCAGTGCATGATCATCACGTGATCAGTGCATGATCAGTCACGTGATCAGTGCATGATCAGCCACGTGATCAGTGCATGATCAGCCACGTGATCAGTGCATGATCAGTCACGTGATCAGTGCATGATCAGTCACGTGATCAGTGCATGATCAGTCACGTGATCAGTGCATGATCAGTCACGTGATCAGTGCATGATAGCCACGTGATCAGTGCATGATCAGTCACGTGATCAGTGCATGATCAGTCACGTGATCAGTGCATGATCAGCCACGTGATCAGTGCATGATCAGCCACGTGATCAGTGCATGATCAATTACGTGATCAGTGCATGATCAGCCACGTGATCAGTGCATGATCAGCCACGTGAGCAGTGCATGATCAGCCACGTGATCAGTGCATGATCAGTCACGTGATCAGTACATGATCAGTCACGTGAACAGTGCGTGATCATTTACGTGATCTGTGCATGATCAGTCACGTGACCAGTATATGGTAGCTACGTGATCATTCCATGACGAGCCACGTGAGCAGTGCATGATAGCCACGTGATGTGTGCATGATGAGTTACGTGAGCAGAGTATGATCAGCCACGTGATCAGTGCATGAGTGCCACGTGATCAGTGCATGATATGTCACGTGACAGGTGTGTGATCAGCCACGTGAACAGTGCATGTTCAGCCACGTGATCAGTGCATGATAGCCACGTGATCAGTGCATGATCAGTTACGTGAGCAGTGTATGATCAGCCACGTGATCAGTGCATGTTCAGACACGTGAACAGTGTTTGATCAGCCACGTGATCAGTGCATGATATCCAAGTGATCAGTGCATGATCAATCACGTGATCAGTGTATGATCAGCCACGTGAACAGTACATGCTCAGTCACGTGATCTGGGCCTGCTGAGCTGCGTGATTACTGTCTGCTCATCTGCTTGACAATTGCCAGCTGAGCTGCACGATTCCTGCCTGTCATCTGCTTGACAATTGCCAGCTGTGCTGCGTAATTCCTGCCTGCTCAGCTGCTTGATTATTGCCAGCTGAGCAGCATGATTCCTCACAGCTGAGTTCCATGATTATTGCCTGCTGACTGTTTGATTCGTGCCTACTCAGCTCTTTGTTTATTGCCTCCAGAGGCACATGATCAGTGTATGATAGCAAACATGATCAGCGCATGATCAGTCACATGATCAGCGCCATTAAGTCACGTGATCACTACATGATAGTCATGTGATCAGTCCATGCTCAGTCACGGTATCAGTGCATGATCAGCCACGTGATCAGTGCATGATCTGTCACAAGATTAGTGTATGATCATCCACGTGATCAGTGCATGGGCAGTCATGTGATCAGTGCATGATATAGACGTGATCAGTGCATGATCAGTCTCGTGATCAGTGCATGATAGCCACGTGATCAGTGCATGATCAGTCACCTGATGGGTGTATGATCATTCACGTGACCTGTACATGGTAGCTACATGATCATTGCATGATCAGCCACGTGAGTAGTGCATGATAGCCACGTGATCACTGCATGATCAGTCACGTGATCAGTGCATGATCAGTCATGTGACCAGTACATGGTAGCTGCGTGATCATCGCATGATCAGCCACGTGAGCAGTGCATGATAGCCACGTGATCAGTGCATGATCAGACACGTGATCAGTGCATGATCAGTCACGTGATCAGTGCATGATCAGGCACGTGATCAGTGTATGTCAGCCACGTGATCAGTGCATGATAGCCACGTGATCAGTGCATGATCAGTCACGTGATCAGTGCATGATCAGTTACGTGATCAGTGTATGATCAGCCACGTGATCAGTGCATGATCAGCCACATGATCAGTGCATGATCAATTACGTGATCAGTGCATGATCAGTCACGTGACCAGTACATGATAGCTACGTGATCATTGCATGATCAGCCACGTGATCAGTGCATGATAGCCACGTGATCAGTGCATGATAGCCACGTGATCAGTGCATGATCAGTCACGTGATACGTGTGTGATCAGCCACGTGATCAGTGCATGATCAGCCACGTGATCAGTGCATGATCAGTTACGTGATCAGTGCATGATCAGTCACGTGATCAGTGCATGATCAGTCACGTGATCAGTGCATGATCAGCCACGTGATCAGTGCATGATAGCCACGTGATCAGTGCATGATCAGTCACGTGATCAGTGCATGATCAGTTACGTGATCAGTGCATGATCAGCCACGTGATCAGTGCATGATCAGCCACGTGATCAGTGCATGATCAATTACGTGATCAGTGCATGATCAGTCACGTGATCAGTGCATGGTAGCTACGTGATCAGTGCATGATCAGCCACGTGATCAGTGCATGATAGCCACGTGATCAGTGCATGATCAGTCACGTGATCATGTGTGATCAGCCACGTGATCAGTGCATGATCAGCCACGTGATCAGTGCATGATCAATTACGTGATCAGTGCATGATCAGTCACGTGACAGTACATGGTTGCTACGTGATCGTTGCATGATCAGCCACGTGAGCAGTGCATGATAGCCACGTGATCAGTGCATGATCAGCCACGTGATCAGTGCATGATCAGTTACGTGATCAGTGCATGATCAGTCACGTGATCAGTGCATGATCAGCACGTGATCAGTGCATGATCAGCCACGTGATCAGTGCATGATCAGCCACGTGATCAGTGCATGATCATCACGTGATCAGTGCATGATCAGTCACGTGATCATGTGTGATCAGCCACGTGATCAGTGCATGATCAGTCACGTGATCATGTGTGATCAGCCACGTGATCAGTGCATGATCAGCCACGTGATCAGTGCATGATCAGTTACGTGATCAGTGCATGATCAGTCACGTGATCAGTGCATGATCAGTCACGTGATCAGTGCATGATCATTTACGTGATCTTTCCATGATCAGTCACGTTACCAGTATATGGTTGCTACGTGATCATTCCATGACGAGCCACGTGAGCAGTGCATGATAGCCACGTGATCAGTGGATGATCAGACACGAGATCAGTGCATGATCAGTCACGTGATCAGTGCGTGATCAGCCACGTGATCAGTGCATGACCAGGCACGTGATCAGTGTATGTCCAGCCAAGTGATCAGTGCATGATAGCCACGTGATCAGTGCATGATCAGTTATGTGATCAGTGTATGATCGGCCACGTGATCAGTGCATGATCAGCCACATGATCAGTGCATGATCAATTACGTGATCAGTGCATGATCAGTCACGTGACCAGTACATGGTAGCTACGTGATCATTGCCAGATCAGCCACGTGATCAGTGCATGATAGCCACGTGATTAGTGCATGATAGCCACGTGATCAGTGCATGATCAGTCATGTGATACGTGTGTGATCAGCCACGTGATCAGTGCATGATATCCACGTGATCAGTGCATGACAGTCACGTGATCAGTGCATGAGAGCCACGTGATCAGTGCATGATCAGTCACGTGATACATGTGTGATCAGCCACGTGATCAGTGCATGATGAGCCACGTGATCAGTGCAGGATCAATTACGTGATCAGTGCATGATCAGTCACGTGATACATGTGTGATCAGCCACGTGATCAGTGCATGATCAGCCACGTGATCAGTGCATGACCAGGCACGTGATCAGTGTGTGTCCAGCCAAGTGATCAGTGCATGATAGCCACGTGATCAGTGCATGATCAGTCACGTGATCAGTGCATGATCAGTTATGTGATCAGTGTATGGTAAGCCACGTGATCAGTGCATGATCAGCCACATGATCAGTGAATGATCAATTACGTGATCAGTGCATGATCAGTCACGTGACCAGTACATGGTAGCTACGTGATCATTGCCTGATAAGCCACGTGATCAGTGCATGATAGCCACGTGATCACTGCATGATAGCCACGTGATCAGTGCATGATCAGTCATGTGATACGTGTGTGATCAGCCACGTGATCAGTGCATGATATCCACGTGATCAGTGCATGACAGCCACGTGATCAGTGCATGAGAGCCACGTGTTCAGTGCATGATCAGTCACGTGATACATGTGTGATCAGCCACGTGATCAGTGCATGATGAGCCACGTGATCAGTGCAGGATCAATTACGTGATCAGTGCATGATCAGTCACGTGACCAGTACATGGTTGCTACGTGATCCTTGCATGATCAGCCACGTGAGCAGAGCATGATAGCCACGTGATCAGTGCATGATCAGTCACGTGATCAGTACATGATCAGTCACTTGAACAGTGCATGATCATTGACGTGATCTGTGCATGATCAGTCACGTGACCAGTATATGGTAGCTACGTGATCATTCCATGACGAGCCACGGAAGCAGTGAATGATAGCCACGTGATGTGTGCATGATCAGTTACGTGAGCAGAGTATGATCAGCCACGTGATCAGTGCATGAGTGCTACGTGATCAGTGCATGATATGTCACGTGACAGGTGTGTGATCAGCCACGTGAACAGTGCATGTTCAGCCACGTGATCAGTGCATGATAGCCACGTGATCAGTGCATGATCAGTTACCTGAGCAGTGTATGATCAGCCAAGTGATCAGTGCATGGTCAGACACGTGAACAGTGTATGATCAGCCACGTGATCAGTGCATGATCATCACGTGATCAGTGTATGATCAGCCACGTGAATAGTGCATGCTCAGTCACGTGATAAGGGCCTGTTGAGCTGCGTGATTATTGTCTGCTCATCTGCTTGAAAATTGCCAGCTGGGCTGCATGATTCTTGCCTGTCATCTGTTGACAATTGCCAGCTGTGCTGTATAATTCCGGCCTGCTCAGCTGCTTGATTATTGCCAGCTGAGCAGCATGATTCCTCACACCTGAGTTCCATGATTATTGCCTGCTGACTGTCTGATTCGTGCCTACTCAGCTCTTTGTTTATTGCCTCCAGAGGCAAATGATCGGTGTATGATAGCAAACATGATCAGCGCATGATCAGTCACATGATCAGAGCCATGAAGTCACGTGATCACTACATGATAGTCATGTGATCAGTCCATGCTCAGTCACGGTATCAGTGCATGATCAGCCACGTGATCAGTGCATGATCAGCCAGGTGATCAGTTCATGATAGCTATGTGATCAGTTCATGATTTGTCACGTGATCTGTGCATGACCAGGCAGGTGGTCAGTGTATGATCATCGACGTGATCAGTGCCTGATCAGTCACTTAATGGGTGTATGATCAGTCACCTGACCGGTACATGGTAGCTACATGATCATTGCATGGTCAGCCACGTGAGTAGTGCAGGATAGCCATGTGATCAGTGCATGATCAATCACGTGTTCAGTGCATGATCAGTCATGTAATCTGTGCATGACCAGTTACGTGATCAGTGTATGACCAGCCAAGTGATCAGTGCATGATAGCCACGTGATCAGTGCATGATCAGTCACGTGATCAGTGCATGATCAGTCACGTGATCAGTGCATGATCAGCCAGATGATCAGTGCATGATCAGCCACATGATCAGTGCATGATCAATTACGTGATCAGTGCATGATCAGTCACCTGATGGGTGTATGATCATTCACGTGACCTGTACATGGTAGCTACATGATCATTGCATGATCAGCCACGTGAGTAGTGCATGATAGCCACGTGATCACTGCATGATCAGTCACGTGATCAGTGCATGTTCAGTCATGTGACCAGTACATGGTAGCTGCGTGATCATCGCATGATCAGCCAGGTGAGCAGTGCATGATAGCCACGTGATCAGTGCATGATCAGACACGAGATCAGTGCATGATCAGTCACGTGATCAGTGCATGACCAGGCACGTGATCAGTGTATGTCCAGCCAAGTGATCAGTGCATGATAGCCACGTGATCAGTGCATGATCAGTCACGTGATCAGTGCATGATCAGTTATGTGATCAGTGTATGATCAGCCACGTGATCAGTGCATGATCAGCCACATGATCAGTGCATGATCAATTACGTGATCAGTGCATGATCAGTCACGTTACCAGTACATGATAGTTACATGATCATTGCCTGATCAGCCACGTGATCAGTGCATGATAGCCACGTGATCAGTGCATGATAGCCACGTGATCAGTGCATGATCAGTCATGTGATACGTGTGTGATCAGCCACGTGATCAGTGCATGATGAGCCATGTGATCAGTGCAGGATCAATTACGTGATCAGTGCATGATCAGTCACGTGATCAGTGCATGACCAGGCACGTGATCAGTGTATGTCCAGCCAAGTGATCAGTGCATGATAGCCACGTGAACAGTGCATGATCAGTCACGTGATCAGTGCATGATCAGTTATGTGATCAGTGTATGTTCAGCCACGTGATCAGTGCATGATCAGCCACATGATCAGTGCATGATCAATTACGTGATCAGTGCATGATCAGTCACGTGACCAGTACATGGTAGCTACGTGATCATTGCCTGATCAGCCACGTGATCAGTGCATGATAGCCACGTGATCAGTGCATGATCAGTCACGTGATACATGTGTGATCAGCCACGTGATCAGTGCATGATAGCCACGTGATCAGTGCATGATCAGTTACCTGAGCAGTGTATGATCAGCCAAGTGATCAGTGCATGGTCAGACACGTGAACAGTGTATGATCAGCCACGTGATCAGTGCATGATCATCACGTGATCAGTGTATGATCAGCCACGTGAATAGTGCATGCTCAGTCACGTGATAAGGGCCTGTTGAGCTGCGTGATTATTGTCTGCTCATCTGCTTGAAAATTGCCAGCTGGGCTGCATGATTCTTGCCTGTCATCTGTTGACAATTGCCAGCTGTGCTGTATAATTCCGGCCTGCTCAGCTGCTTGATTATTGCCAGCTGAGCAGCATGATTCCTCACACCTGAGTTCCATGATTATTGCCTGCTGACTGTCTGATTCGTGCCTACTCAGCTCTTTGTTTATTGCCTCCAGAGGCAAATGATCGGTGTATGATAGCAAACATGATCAGCGCATGATCAGTCACATGATCAGAGCCATTAAGTCACGTGATCACTACATGATAGTCATGTGATCAGTCCATGCTCAGTCACGGTATCAGTGCATGATCAGCCACGTGATCAGTGCATGATCAGCCAGGTGATCAGTTCATGATAGCTATGTGATCAGTTCATGATTTGTCACGTGATCTGTGCATGACCAGGCAGGTGGTCAGTGTATGATCATCGACGTGATCAGTGCCTGATCAGTCACTTAATGGGTGTATGATCAGTCACCTGACCGGTACATGGTAGCTACATGATCATTGCATGGTCAGCCACGTGAGTAGTGCAGGATAGCCATGTGATCAGTGCATGTTCAATCACGTGTTCAGTGCATGATCAGTCATGTAATCTGTGCATGACCAGTTACGTGATCAGTGTATGACCAGCCAAGTGATCAGTGCATGATAGCCACGTGATCAGTGCATGATCAGTCACGTGATCAGTGCATGATCAGTCACGTGATCAGTGCATGATCAGCCAGATGATCAGTGCATGATCAGCCACATGATCAGTGCATGATCAATTACGTGATCAGTGCATGATCAGTCACCTGATGGGTGTATGATCATTCACGTGACCTGTACATGGTAGCTACATGATCATTGCATGATCAGCCACGTGAGTAGTGCATGATAGCCACGTGATCAGTGCATGATCAGTCACGTGATTAGTGCAGGATCAATTACGTGATCAGTGCATGATCAGTCACGTGACCAGTACATGGTTGCTACGTGATCGTTGCATGATCAGCCACGTGAGCAGAACATGACAGCCACGTGGTCAGTGCATGATCAGTCACGTGATCAGTACATGATCAGTCACGTGAACAGTGCATGATCATTTACGTGATCTTTGCATGAACAGTCACGTTGCCAGTATATGGTTGCTACGTGATCATTCCATGACGAGCCACATGAGCAGTGCATGATAGCCACGTGATGTGTGCATGAGTTACGTGAGCAGAGTATGATCAGCCACGTGATCAGTGCATGAGTGCCACGTGATCAGTGCATGATATGCCACGTGACAGGTGTGTGATCAGCCACGTGAACAGTGCATGTTCAGCCACGTGATCAGTGCATGATAGCCACGTGATCAGTGCATGATCAGTTACGTGAGCAGTGTATGATCAGCCACGTGATCAGTGCATGGTCAGACACGTGAACAGTGTATGATGAGCCACGTGATCAGTGCATGATATCCAAGTGATCAGTGCATGATCATCACGTGATCAGTGTATGATCAGCCACGTGAACAGTGCATGCTCAGTCACGTGATCTGGGCCTGCTGAGCTGCGTGATTACTGTCTTCTCATCTGCTTGACAATTGCCAGCTGAGCTGCACGATTCCTGCCTGTCATCTGCTTGACAATTGCCAGCTGTGCTGCCTAATTCCTGCCTGCTCAGCTGCTTGATTATTGCCAGCTGAGCAGCATGATTCCTCACACCTGAGTTCCATGATTATTGCCTGCTGACTGTTTGATTCGTGCCTACTCAGCTCTTTGTTTATTGCCTCCAGAGGCACATGATCAGTGTATGATAGCAAACATGATCAGCGCATGATCAGTCACATGATCAGCGCCATTAAGTCACGTGATCACTACATGATAGTCATGTGATCAGTCCATGCTCAGTCACGGTATCAGTGCATGATCAGCCACGTGATCAGTGCATGATCTGTCACAAGATTAGTGTATGATCATCCAAGTGATCAGTGCAGGGCAGTCATGTGATCAGTGCATGATATAGACGTGAACAGTGCATGATCAGTCTCGTGATCAGTGCATGATAGCCACGTGATCAGTGCATGATCAGTCACCTAATGGGTGTATGATCATTCACGTGACCTGTACATGGTAGCTACATGATCATTGCATGATCAGCCACGTGAGTAGTTCATGATAGCCACGTGATCACTGCATGATCAGTCACGTGATCAGTGCATGCTCAGTCATGTGACCAGTACATGGTAGCTGCGTGATCATGGCATGATCAGCCACGTGAGCAGTGCATGATAGCCACATGATCAGTGCATGATCAGACACGAGATCAGTGCATGATCAGTCACGTGATCACTGCATGATCAGCCACGTGATCAGTGCATGACCAGGCACGTGATCAGTGTGTGTCCAGCCAAGTGATCAGTGCATGATAGCCACGTGATCAGTGCATGATCAGTCACGTGATCAGTGCATGATCAGTTATGTGATCAGTGTATGGTAAGCCACGTGATCAGTGCATGATCAGCCACATGATCAGTGAATGATCAATTACGTGATCAGTGCATGATCAGTCACGTGACCAGTACATGGTAGCTACGTGATCATTGCCTGATAAGCCACGTGATCAGTGCATGATAGCCACGTGATCACTGCATGATAGCCACGTGATCAGTGCATGATCAGTCATGTGATACGTGTGTGATCAGCCACGTGATCAGTGCATGATATCCACGTGATCAGTGCATGACAGCCACGTGATCAGTGCATGAGAGCCACGTGTTCAGTGCATGATCAGTCACGTGATACATGTGTGATCAGCCACGTGATCAGTGCATGATGAGCCACGTGATCAGTGCATGATCAATTACGTGATCAGTGCATGATCAGTCACGTGACCAGTACATGGTTGCTACGTGATCCTTGCATGATCAGCCACGTGAGCAGAGCATGATAGCCACGTGATCAGTGCATGATCAGTCACGTGATCAGTACATGATCAGTCACTTGAACAGTGCATGATCATTGACGTGATCTGTGCATGATCAGTCACGTGACCAGTATATGGTAGCTACGTGATCATTCCATGACGAGCCACGGAAGCAGTGAATGATAGCCACGTGATGTGTGCATGATCAGTTACGTGAGCAGAGTATGATCAGCCACGTGATCAGTGCATGAGTGCTACGTGATCAGTGCATGATATGTCACGTGACAGGTGTGTGATCAGCCACGTGAACAGTGCATGTTCAGCCACGTGATCAGTGCATGATAGCCACGTGATCAGTGCATGATCAGTTACCTGAGCAGTGTATGATCAGCCACGTGATCAGTGCATGGTCAGACACGTGAACAGTGTATGATCAGCCACGTGATCAGTGCATGATCATCACGTGATCAGTGTATGATCAGCCACGTGAATAGTGCATGCTCAGTCACGTGATAAGGGCCTGTTGAGCTGCGTGATTATTGTCTGCTCATCTGCTTGAAAATTGCCAGCTGGGCTGCATGATTCTTGCCTGTCATCTGCTTGACAATTGCCAGCTGTGCTGCATAATTCCGGCCTGCTCAGCTGCTTGATTATTGCCAGCTGAGCAGCATGATTCCTCACACCTGAGTTCCATGATTATTGCCTGCTGACTGTCTGATTCGTGCCTACTCAGCTCTTTGTTTATTGCCTCCAGAGGCAAATGATCGGTGTATGATAGCAAACATGATCAGCGCATGATCAGTCACATGATCAGAGCCATGAAGTCACGTGATCACTACATGATAGTCATGTGATCAGTCCATGCTCAGTCACGGTATCAGTGCATGATCAGCCACGTGATCAGTGCATGATCAGCCAGGTGATCAGTTCATGATAGCTATGTGATCAGTTCATGATTTGTCACGTGATCTGTGCATGACCAGGCAGGTGCTCAGTGTATGATCATCGACGTGATCAGTGCCTGATCCGTCACCTAATGGGTGTATGTTCAGTCACCTGACCGGTACATGGTAGCTACATGATCATTGCATGGTCAGCCACGTGAGTAGTGCAGGATAGCCATGTGATCAGTGCATGTTCAATCACGTGTTCAGTGCATGATCAGTCATGTAATCTGTGCATGACCAGTTACGTGATCAGTGTATGACCAGCCAAGTGATCAGTGCATGGTAGCCACGTGATCAGTGCATGATCAGTCACGTGATCAGTGCATGATCAGCCACGTGATCAGTGCATGATCAGCCACGTGATCAGTGCATGATCAGCCACATGATCAGTGCATGATCAATTACGTGATCAGTGCATGATCAGTCACCTGATCGGTGTATGATCATCCACGTGACCAGTACATGGTAGGTACGTGATCATTGCATGATCAGCCACGTGAGCAGTGCATGATAGCCACGTGATCAGTGCATGATCAGTCACGTGAGCAGTGTAGGATCAATTACGTGATCAGTGCATGATCAGTCACGTGATCAGTACATGGTTGCTACGTGATCGTTGCATGATCAGCCACGTGAGCAGAACATGATAGCCACGTGGTCAGTGCATGATCAGTTACGTGAGCAGAACATGATCAGTCACGTGAACAGTGCATGATCATTTACGTGATCTTTGCATGAACAGTCACGTTGCCAGTATATGGTTGCTACGTGATCATTCCATGACGAGCCACGTGAGCAGTGCATGATAGCCACGTGATCAGTGCATGAGCCACGTGAGAAGAGCATGATCAGCCACGTGATCAGTGCATGAGTGCCACGTGATCAGTGCATGATATGCCACGTGACAGGTGTGTGATCAGCTACGTGAACAGTGCATGTTCAGCCACGTGATCAGTGCATGATAGCCACGTGATCAGTGCATGATCAGTTACGTGAGCAGTGTATGATCAGCCGCGTGATCAGTGCATGGTCAAACACGTGAACAGTGTATGATCAGCCACGTGATCAGTGCATGATAGTCACGTGATCAGTGTATGATCAGCCACGTGATCAGTGCACGATCAATCACGTGATCACTGCATGATCAGCCACGTGATCAGTGCATGACCAGGCACGTGATCAGTGAATGATCAGCCACGTGATCAGTGCATGATGAGCCACGTGATCAGTGCAGGATCAATTACGCGATCAGTGCATGATCAGTCACGTGACCAGTACATGATTGTTACGTGATCATTCCATGACGAGCCACGTGAGCAGTGCATGATAGTCACGTGATGTGTGCATGATCAGTAACGTGAGCACTGTATGACCAGTCAAGTATTCAGTGCATGATAGCCACGTGAACAGTGCATGATAGTCACGTGATCAGTGCATGATCAGTCACGTGAACAGTGTATGTTCAGCCACGTGATCAGTGCATGATCAGTTACTTGAGAAGTGTATGATCAGCCATGTGATCAGTGCATGATCAGCCCCGTGATCAGTGCATGATCAGTTACGTGAGCAGTGTATGATCAGCCCCGTGATCAGTTCATGATCAGTCACGTGATCAGTACATGATCAGTCACGTGAACAGTGCGTGATCATTTACGTGATCTGTGCATGATCAGTCACGTGACCAGTATAGGGTGGCTATGTGATCATTCCATGACGAGCCACGTGAGCAGTGCATGATAGAAACGTGATGTGTGCATGATGAGTTTCGTGAGCAGAGTATGATCAGCCACGTGATCAGTGCATGAGTGTCACGTGATCAGTGCATGATATGTCACGTGACAGGTGTGTGATCAGCCACGTGAACAGTGCATGTTCAGCCACGTGATCAGTGCATGATAGCCACGTGATCAGTGCATGATCAGTTACGTGAGCAGTGTATGATCAGCCACGTGAGCAGTGCATGTTCAGACACGTGAACAGTGTTTGATCAGCCACGTGATCAGTGCATGATATCCAAGTGATCAGTGCATGATCAATCACGTGATCAGTGTATGATCAGCCACGTGAACAGTACATGTTCAGTCACGTGATCTGGGCCTGCTGAGCTGCGTGATTACTGTCTGCTCATCAGCTTGACAATTGCCAGCTGAGCTGCACGATTCCTGCCTGTCATCTGCTTGACAATTGCCAGCTGTGCTGCCTAATTCCTGCCTGCTCAGCTGCTTGATTATTGCCAGCTGAGCAGCATGATTCCTCACATCTGAGTTCCATGATTATTGCCTGCTGACTGTTTGATTCCTGCCTACTCAGCTCTTTGTTTATTGCCTCCAGACTCACATGATCAGTGTATGATAGCAAACATGATCAGCGCATGATCAGTCACATGATCAGCGCCATTAAGTCACGTGATCACTATATGATAGTCATGTGATCAGTCCATGCTCAGTCATGGTATCAGTGCATGATCAGCCACGTGATCAGTGCTTGATCTGTCACAAGATTAGTGTATGATCATCCACGTGATCAGTGCATGGGCAGTCATGTGATCAGTGCATGATATAGACATGAACAGTGCATGATCAGTCTCGTGATCAGTGCATGATAGCCACGTGATCAGTGCATGATCAGTCACCTGATGGGTGTATGATCATTCACGTGACCTGTACATGGTAGCTACATGATCATTGCATGATCAGCCACGTGAGTAGTGCATGATAGCCACGTGAACACTGCATGATCAGTCACGTGATCAGTGCATGTTCAGTCATGTGACCAGTACATGGTAGCTGCGTGATCATCGCATGATCAGCCAGGTGAGCAGTGCATGATAGCCACGTGATCAGTGCATGATCAGACACGAGATCAGTGCATGATCAGTCACGTGATCAGTGCATGACCAGGCACGTGATCAGTGTATGTCCAGCCAAGTGATCAGTGCATGATAGCCACGTGATCAGTGCATGATCAGTCACGTGATCAGTGCATGATCAGTTATGTGATCAGTGTATGATCAGCCACGTGATCAGTGCATGATCAGCCACATGATCAGTGCATGATCAATTACGTGATCAGTGCATGATCAGTCACGTTACCAGTACATGATAGTTACATGATCATTGCCTGATCACCCACGTGATCAGTGCATGATAGCCACGTGATCAGTGCATGATAGCCACGTGATCAGTGCATGATCAGTCATGTGATACGTGTGTGATCAGCCACGTGATCAGTGCATGATGAGCCATGTTATCAGTGCAGGATCAATTACGTGATCAGTGCATGATCAGTCACGTGATCAGTGCATGACCAGGCACGTGATCAGTGTATGTCCAGCCAAGTGATCAGTGCATGATAGCCACGTGAACAGTGCATGATCAGTCACGTGATCAGTGCATGATCAGTTATGTGATCAGTGTATGTTCAGCCACGTGATCAGTGCATGATCAGCCACATGATCAGTGCATGATCAATTACGTGATCAGTGCATGATCAGTCACGTGACCAGTACATGGTAGCTACGTGATCATTGCCTGATCAGCCACGTGATCAGTGCATGATAGCCACGTGATCAGTGCATGATCAGTCACGTGATACATGTGTGATCAGCCACGTGATCAGTGCATGATGAGCCACGTGATTAGTGCAGGATCAATTACGTGATCAGTGCATGATCAGTCACGTGACCAGTACATGGTTGCTACGTGATCGTTGCATGATCAGCCACGTGAGCAGAACATGATAGCCACGTGGTCAGTGCATGATCAGTCACGTGATCAGTACATGATCAGTCACGTGAACAGTGCATGATCATTTACGTGATCTTTGCATGAACAGTCACGTTGCCAGTATATGGTTGCTACGTGATCATTCCATGACGAGCCACATGAGCAGTGCATGATAGCCACGTGATGTGTGCATGAGTTACGTGAGAAGAGTATGATCAGCCACGTGATCAGTGCATGAGTGCCACGTGATCAGTGCATGATATGCCACGTGACAGGTGTGTGATCAGCCACGTGAACAGTGCATGTTCAGCCACGTGATCAGTGCATGATAGCCACGTGATCAGTGCATGATCAGTTACGTGAGCAGTGTATGATCAGCCACGTGATCAGTGCATGGTCAGACACGTGAACAGTGTATGATGAGCCACGTGATCAGTGCATGATATCCAAGTGATCAGTGCATGATCATCACGTGATCAGTGTATGATCAGCCACGTGAACAGTGCATGCTCAGTCACGTGATCTGGGCCTGCTGAGCTGCGTGATTCCTGTCTTCTCATCTGCTTGACAATTGCCAGCTGAGCTGCACGATTCCTGCCTGTCATCTGCTTGACAATTGCCAGCTGTGCTGCCTAATTCCTGCCTGCTCAGCTGCTTGATTATTGCCAGCTGAGCAGCATGTTTCCTCACACCTGAGTTCCATGATTATTGCCTGCTGACTGTTTGATTCGTGCCTACTCAGCTCTTTGTTTATTGCCTCCAGAGGCACATGATCAGTGTATGATAGCAAACATGATCAGCGCATGATCAGTCACATGATCAGCGCCATTAAGTCACGTGATCACTACATGATAGTCATGTGATCAGTCCATGCTCAGTCACGGTATCAGTGCATGATCAGCCACGTGATCAGTGCATGATCTGTCACAAGATTAGTGTATGATCATCCAAGTGATCAGTGCAAGGGCAGTCATGTGATCAGTGCATGATATAGACGTGAACAGTGCATGATCAGTCTCGTGATCAGTGCATGATAGCCACGTGATCAGTGCATGATCAGTCACCTAATGGGTGTATGATCATTCACGTGACCTGTACATGGTAGCTACATGATCATTGCATGATCAGCCACGTGAGTAGTTCATGATAGCCACGTGATCACTGCATGATCAGTCACGTGATCAGTGCATGCTCAGTCATGTGACCAGTACATGGTAGCTGCGTGATCATGGCATGATCAGCCACGTGAGCATTGCATGATAGCCACATGATCAGTACATGATCAGACACGAGATCAGTGCATGATCAGTCACGTGATCACTGCATGATCAGCCACGTGATCAGTGCATGACCAGGCACGTGATCAGTGTGTGTCCAGCCAAGTGATCAGTGCATGATAGCCACGTGATCAGTGCATGATCAGTCACGTGATCAGTGCATGATCAGTTATGTGATCAGTGTATGGTAAGCCACGTGATCAGTGCATGATCAGCCACATGATCAGTGAATGATCAATTACGTGATCAGTGCATGATCAGTCACGTGACCAGTACATGGTAGCTACGTGATCATTGCCTGATAAGCCACGTGATCAGTGCATGATAGCCACGTGATCACTGCATGATAGCCACGTGATCAGTGCATGATCAGTCATGTGATACGTGTGTGATCAGCCACGTGATCAGTGCTTGATATCCACGTGATCAGTGCATGACAGCCACGTGATCAGTGCATGAGAGCCACGTGTTCAGTGCATGATCAGTCACGTGATACATGTGTGATCAGCCACGTGATCAGTGCATGATGAGCCACGTGATCAGTGCAGGATAAATTACGTGATCAGTGCATGATCAGTCACGTGACCAGTACATGATCAGTCACGTGAACAGTGCATGATCATTTACGTGATCTTTCCATGATCAGTCACGTTACCAGTATATGGTTGCTACGTGATCATTCCATGACGAGCCACGTGAGCAGTGCATGATAGCCACGTGATCAGTGGATGGTCAGACACGAGATCAGTGCATGATCAGTCACGTGATCAGTGCATGATCAGCCACGTGATCAGTGCATGACCAGGCACGTGATCAGTGTATGTCCAGCCAAGTGATCAGTGCATGATAGCCACGTGATCAGTGCATGATCAGTTATGTGATCAGTGTATGATCAGCCACGTGATCAGTGCATGATCAGCCACATGATCAGTGCATGATCAATTACGTGATCAGTGCATGATCAGTCACGTGACCAGTACATGGTAGCTACGTGATCATTGCCAGATCAGCCACGTGATCAGTGCATGATAGCCACGTGATTAGTGCATGATAGCCACGTGATCAGTGCATGATCAGTCATGTGATACGTGTGTGATCAGCCACGTGATCAGTGCATGATATCCACGTGATCAGTGCATGACAGTCACGTGATCAGTGCATGAGAGCCACGTGATCAGTGCATGATCAGTCACGTGATACATGTGTGATCAGCCACGTGATCAGTGCATGATGAGCCACGTGATCAGTGCAGGATCAATTACGTGATCAGTGCATGATCAGTCACGTGACCAGTACATGGTTGGTACGTGATCGTTGCATGATCAGCCACGTGAGCAGAACATGATAGCCACGTGGTCAGTGCATGATCAGTCACGTGATCAGTACATGATCAGTCACGTGAACAGTGCATGATCATTTACGTGATCTTTGCATGACCAGTCACGTTGCCAGTATATGGTTGCTACGTGATCATTCCATGACGAGCCACGTGAGCAGTGCATGATAGCCACGTGATATGTGCATGAGTTACGTGAGAAGAGTATGATCAGCCACGTGATCAGTGCATGAGTGCCACGTGATCAGTGCATGATATGCCACGTGACAGGTGTGTGATCAGCCACGTGAACAGTGCATGTTCAGCCACGTGATCAGTGCATGATAGCCACGTGATCAGTGCATGATCTGTCACAAGATTAGTGTATGATCATCCAAGTGATCAGTGCAAGGGCAGTCATGTGATCAGTGCATGATATAGACGTGAACAGTGCATGATCAGTCTCGTGATCAGTGCATGATAGCCACGTGATCAGTGCATGATCAGTCACCTGATGGGTGTATGATCATTCACGTGACCTGTACATGGTAGCTACATGATCATTGCATGATCAGCCACGTGAGTAGTTCATGATAGCCACGTGATCACTGCATGATCAGACACGAGATCAGTGCATGATCAGTCATGTGACCAGTACATGGTAGCTGCGTGATCATGGCATGATCATCCACGTGAGCAGTGCATGATAGCCACGTGATCAGTGCATGATCAGACACGAGATCAGTGCATGATCAATCACGTGATCACTGCATGATCAGCCACGTGATCAGTGCATGACCAGGCACGTGATCACTGCATGATCAGCCACGTGATCAGTGCATGATCAGTCACGTGACCAGTACATGGTTGCTACGTGATCATTCCATGACGAGCCACGTGAGCAGTGCATGATAGCCACGTGATGTGTGCATGATCAGTAACATGAGCACAGTATGATCAGCCACGTATTCAGTGCATGAGTGCCACGTGAACAGTGCATGATATGTCACGTGACAGGTGTGTGATCAGCCACGTGAACAGTGCATGTTCAGCCACGTGATCAGTGCATGATCAGTTACTTGAGCAGTGTATGATCAGCCATGTGATCAGTGCATGGTCAGACACGTGAACAGTGTATGATCAACCACGTGATCAGTGCATGATATCCAAGTGATCAGTGCATGATCATCACGTGATCAGTGTATGATCAGCCACGTGAATAGTGCGTGCTCAGTCACGTGATAAAGGCCTGCTGAGCTGCGTGATTACTGTCTGCTCATCTGCTTGACAATTGCCAGCTGAGCTGCACGATTACTGCCTGTCATCTGCTTAACAATTGGCAGCTGTGCTGCGTAATTCCTGCCTGCTCAGCTGCTTGATTATTGCCAGCTGAGCAGCATGATTCCTCACACCTGAGTTCCATGATTATTGCCTGCTGAGTGTTTGATTCGTGCCTACTCAGCTCTTTGTTTATTGCCTCCAAAGGCAAATGATCAGTGTATAATAGCAAACATGATCAGCGCATGATCAGTCACATGATCAGAGCCATTAAGTCACGTGATCACTACATGATAGTCATGTGATCAGTCCATGCTCAGTCACGGTATCAGTGCATGATCAGCCACGTGATCAGTGCATGATCAGCCAGGTGATCATTTCATGATAGCTATGTGATCAGTTCATGATTTGTCACGTGATCTGTGCATGACCAGGCAGGTGGTCAGTGTATGATCAGCGACGTGATCAGTGCATGATCCGTCACCTAATGGGTGTATGATCAGTCACATGACCGGTACATTGTAGCTACGTGATCATTGCATGATCAGCCACGTGAGTAGTGCATGATAGCCACGTGATCAGTGCATGATCAATCAGGTGTTCAGTGCATGATCAGTCATGTAATATGTGCATGACCAGGCACCTGATCTGTGTATGACCAGCCAAGTGATCAGTGCATGGTAGCCACGTGATCAGTGCATGATCAGTCATGTGACAAGTACATGGTAGCTGCGTGATCATCGCATGATCAGCCACGTGAGCAGTGCATGATAGACACGTGATCAGTGCATGATCAGACACAAGATCAGTGCATGATCAGTCACGTGATCAGTGCATGATCAGCCACGTGATCAGTGCATGACCAGGCACGTGATCAGTGTATGTCCAGCCAAGTGATCAGTGCATGATAGCCACGTGATCAGTGCATGATCAGTCACGTGATCAGTGCATGATCACTCACGTGACCAGTACATGGTAGCTACGTGAACATTGCATGAACACCCGCGTGAGCAGTGCATGATAGCCACGTGATCAGTGCATGATCTGTCGCATGATCAGTGTATGATCATCCGGGTGATCAGTGCATGGGCAGTCATGTGATCAGTGCATGATATAGACGTGATCAGTGCATGATCAGTCTCGTGATCAGTGTATGATCAACCACGTGATCAGTGCACGATAGCCAGGTAATGAGTGCACAATAGCCAGATGATCAGTGCATTATCAGTCACGTGATCAGTGTATGATCAGCCAAGTAATAAGTTCATGATAGCCAACTGATCAGTTTAGGATCCATCACGTGATCAGTGCATGGTCAGTCACGTGATCATTGCATGATCAGCCACGTGATGAGTGCATGATCAATTACGTGATCAGTTCATGATCAGTCACGTGATCAGTACATGATCAGTCACGTGAACAGTGCATGATCAGTCATGTGATCAGTGTATGACCAGTCAAGTGATCAGTGCATGATAGCCACGTGATCAGTGCATGATCAGTCACGTGATCAGTGCATGATCAGTCACGTGATCAGTGTATGATCAGCCACGTGATCAGTGCATGATCAGCCAAATGATAAGTGCATGGTCAATTACGTGATCAGTGCATGATCAGCCCCGTGATCAGTGCATGATCAGTTACGTGAGCAGTGTATGATCAGCCCCGTGATCAGTTCATGATCAGTCACGTGATCAGTACATGATCAGTCACGTGAACAGTGCGTGATCATTTACGTGATCTGTGCATGATCAGTCACGTGACCAGTATAGGGTGGCTATGTGATCATTCCATGACGAGCCACGTGAGCAGTGCATGATAGAAACGTGATGTGTGCATGATGAGTTTCGTGAGCAGAGTATGATCAGCCACGTGATCAGTGCATGAGTGTCACGTGATCAGTGCATGATATGTCACGTGACAGGTGTGTGATCAGCCACGTGAACAGTGCATGTTCAGCCACGTGATCAGTGCATGATAGCCACGTGATCAGTGCATGATCAGTTACGTGAGCAGTGTATGATCAGCCACGTGAGCAGTGCATGTTCAGACACGTGAACAGTGTTTGATCAGCCACGTGATCAGTGCATGATATCCAAGTGATCAGTGCATGATCAATCACGTGATCAGTGTATGATCAGCCACGTGAACAGTACATGTTCAGTCACGTGATCTGGGCCTGCTGAGCTGCGTGATTACTGTCTGCTCATCAGCTTGACAATTGCCAGCTGAGCTGCACGATTCCTGCCTGTCATCTGCTTGACAATTGCCAGCTGTGCTGCCTAATTCCTGCCTGCTCAGCTGCTTGATTATTGCCAGCTGAGCAGCATGATTCCTCACATCTGAGTTCCATGATTATTGCCTGCTGACTGTTTGAATCGTGCCTACTCAGCTCTTTGTTTATTGCCTCCAGACTCACATGATCAGTGTATGATAGCAAACATGATCAGCGCATGATCAGTCACATGATCAGCGCCATTAAGTCACGTGATCACTATATGATAGTCATGTGATCAGTCCATGCTCAGTCATGGTATCAGTGCATGATCAGCCACGTGATCAGTGCTTGATCTGTCACAAGATTAGTGTATGATCATC
This sequence comes from Bos javanicus, assembly GCF_032452875.1. NCBI lineage: Eukaryota > Metazoa > Chordata > Mammalia > Artiodactyla > Bovidae > Bos > Bos javanicus. Next base: position 295,059 of record NW_026893639.1, read on the forward strand.
CACGTGATCAGTGCATGGGCAGTCATGTGATCAGTGCATGATATAGACATGAACAGTGCATGATCAGTCTCGTGATCAGTGCATGATAGCCACGTGATCAGTGCATGATCAGTCACCTGATGGGTGTATGATCATTCACGTGACCTGTACATGGTAGCTACATGATCATTGCATGATCAGCCACGTGAGTAGTGCATGATAGCCACGTGATCACTGCATGATCAGTCACGTGATCAGTGCATGTTCAGTCATGTGACCAGTACATGGTAGCTGCGTGATCATCGCATGATCAGCCAGGTGAGCAGTGCATGATAGCCACGTGATCAATGCATGATCAGACACGAGATCAGTGCATGATCAGTCACGTGATCAGTGCATGACCAGGCACGTGATCAGTGTATGTCCAGCCAAGTGATCAGTGCATGATAGCCACGTGATCAGTGCATGATCAGTCACGTGATCAGTGCATGATCAGTTATGTGATCAGTGTATGATCAGCCACGTGATCAGTGCATGATCAGCCACATGATCAGTGCATGATCAATTACGTGATCAGTGCATGATCAGTCACGTTACCAGTACATGATAGTTACATGATCATTGCCTGATCAGCCACGTGATCAGTGCATGATAGCCACGTGATCAGTGCATGATAGCCACGTGATCAGTGCATGATCAGTCATGTGATACGTGTGTGATCAGCCACGTGATCAGTGCATGATGAGCCATGTGATCAGTGCAGGATCAATTACGTGATCAGTGCATGATCAGTCACGTAATCAGTGCATGACCAGGCACGTGATCAGTGTATGTCCAGCCAAGTGATCAGTGCATGATAGCCACGTGAACAGTGCATGATCAGTCACGTGATCAGTGCATGATCAGTTATGTGATCAGTGTATGTTCAGCCACGTGATCAGTGCATGATCAGCCACATGATCAGTGCATGATCAATTACGTGATCAGTGCATGATCAGTCACGTGACCACTACATGGTAGCTACGTGATCATTGCCTGATCAGCCACGTGATCAGTGCATGATAGCCACGTGATCAGTGCATGATTAGTCACGTGATACATGTGTGATCAGCCACGTGATCAGTGCATGATGAGCCACGTGATTAGTGCAGGATCAATTACATGATCAGTGCATGATCAGTCACGTGACCAGTACATGGTTGCTACGTGATCGTTGCATGATCAGCCACGTGAGCAGAACATGATAGCCACGTGATCAGTGCATGATGAGCCATGTGATCAGTGCAGGATCAATTACGTGATCAGTGCATGATCAGTCACGTGATCAGTGCATGACCAGGCACGTGATCAGTGTATGTCCAGCCAAGTGATCAGTGCATGACAGCCACGTGATCAGTGCATGATCATCACGTGATCAGTGCATGATCAGTCACGTGATACATGTGTGATCAGCCACGTGATCAGTGCATGATGAGCCACGTGATCAGTGCAGGATCAATTACGTGATCAGTGCATGATCAGTCATGTGACCAGTACATGATCAGTCACGTGAACAGTGCATGATCATTTACGTGATCTTTCCATGATCAGTCACGTTACCAGTATATGGTTGCTACGTGATCATTCCATGACGAGCCACGTGAGCAGTGCATGATAGCCACGTGATCAGTGGATGATCAGACACGAGATCAGTGCATGATCAGTCACGTGATCAGTGCGTGATCAGCCACGTGATCAGTGCATGACCAGGCACGTGATCAGTGTATGTCCAGCCAAGTGATCAGTGCATGATAGCCACGTGATCAGTGCATGATCAGTTATGTGATCAGTGTATGATCGGCCACGTGATCAGTGCATGATCAGCCACATGATCAGTGCATGATCAATTACGTGATCAGTGCATGATCAGTCACGTGACCAGTACATGGTAGCTACGTGATCATTGCCAGATCAGCCACGTGATCAGTGCATGATAGCCACGTGATTAGTGCATGATAGCCACGTGATCAGTGCATGATCAGTCATGTGATACGTGTGTGATCAGCCACGTGATCAGTGCATGATATCCACGTGATCAGTGCATGACAGTCACGTGATCAGTGCATGAGAGCCACGGGATCAGTGCATGATCAGTCACGTGATACATGTGTGATCAGCCACGTGATCAGTGCATGATGAGCCACGTGATCAGTGCAGGATCAATTACGTGATCAGTGCATGATCAGTCACGTGATACGTGTGTGATCAGCCACGTGATCAGTGCATGATCAGCCACGTGATCAGTGCATGACCAGGCACGTGATCAGTGTGTGTCCAGCCAAGTGATCAGTGCATGATAGCCACGTGATCAGTGCATGATCAGTCACGTGATCAGTGCATGATCAGTTATGTGATCAGTGTATGGTAAGCCACGTGATCAGTGCATGATCAGCCACATGATCAGTGAATGATCAATTACGTGATCAGTGCATGATCAGTCACGTGACCAGTACATGGTAGCTACGTGATCATTGCCTGATAAGCCACGTGATCAGTGCATGATAGCCACGTGATCACTGCATGATAGCCACGTGATCAGTGCATGATCAGTCATGTGATACGTGTGTGATCAGCCACGTGATCAGTGCATGATATCCACGTGATCAGTGCATGACAGCCACGTGATCAGTGCATGAGAGCCACGTGTTCAGTGCATGATCAGTCACGTGATACATGTGTGATCAGCCACGTGATCAGTGCATGATGAGCCACGTGATCAGTGCAGGATCAATTACGTGATCAGTGCATGATCAGTCACGTGACCAGTACATGGTTGCTACGTGATCCTTGCATGATCAGCCACGTGAGCAGAGCATGATAGCCACGTGATCAGTGCATGATCAGTCACGTGATCAGTACATGATCAGTCACTTGAACAGTGCATGATCATTGACGTGATCTGTGCATGATCAGTCACGTGACCAGTATATGGTAGCTACGTGATCATTCCATGACGAGCCACGGAAGCAGTGAATGATAGCCACGTGATGTGTGCATGATCAGTTACGTGAGCAGAGTATGATCAGCCACGTGATCAGTGCATGAGTGCTACGTGATCAGTGCATGATATGCCACGTGACAGGTGTGTGATCAGCCACGTGAACAGTGCATGTTCAGCCACGTGATCAGTGCATGATAGCCACGTGATCAGTGCATGATCAGTTACGTGAGCAGTGTATGATCAGCCACGTGATCAGTGCATGGTCAGACACGTGAACAGTGTATGATCAGCCACGTGATCAGTGCATGATCATCACGTGATCAGTGTATGATCAGCCACGTGTACAGTGCATGCTCAGTCACGTGATATGGGCCTGCTGAGCTGCGTGATTATTGTCTGCTCATCTGCTTGAAAATTGCCAGCTGGGCTGCATGATTCTTGCCTGTCATCTGTTGACAATTGCCAGCTGTGCTGTATAATTCCGGCCTGCTCAGCTGCTTGATTATTGCCAGCTGAGCAGCATGATTCCTCACACCTGAGTTCCATGATTATTGCCTGCTGACTGTCTGATTCGTGCCTACTCAGCTCTTTGTTTATTGCCTCCAGAGGCAAATGATCGGTGTATGATAGCAAACATGATCAGCGCATGATCAGTCACATGATCAGAGCCATTAAGTCACGTGATCACTACATGATAGTCATGTGATCAGTCCATGCTCAGTCACGGTATCAGTGCATGATCAGCCACGTGATCAGTGCATGATCAGCCACGTGATCAGTGCATGGCAGCTATGTGATCAGTTCATGATTTGTCACGTGATCTGTGCATGACCAGGCAGGTGGTCAGTGTATGATCATCGACGTGATCAGTGCCTGATCCGTCACCTAATGGGTGTATGATCAGTCACCTGACCGGTACATGGTAGCTACATGATCATTGCATGGTCAGCCACGTGAGTAGTGCAGGAGAGCCACGTGATCAGTGCATGATCAATCACGTGTTCAGTGCATGATCAGTCATGTGACCTGTGCATGACCAGCTACGTGATCAGTGCATGATCAGCCACGTGATCAGTGCATGATAGCCACGCGATCAGTGCATGATCAGTCACGTGATCAGTGCATGATCAGTCACGTGATCAGTGCATGATCAGCCAGATGATCAGTGCATGATCAGCCACGTGATCAGTGCATGATCAATTACGTGATCAGTGCATGATCAGTCACCTGATGGGTGCATGATCATTCACGTGACCTGTGCATGGTAGCTACATGATCATTGCATGATCAGCCACGTGAGTAGTGCATGATAGCCACGTGATCACTGCATGATCAGTCACGTGATCAGTGCATGATCAGTCACGTGACCAGTACATGGTAGCTGCGTGATCATGCATGATCAGCCAGGTGAGCAGTGCATGATAGCCACGTGATCAGTGCATGATCAGCCACGTGATCAGTGCATGATCAGTCACGTGATCAGTGCATGACCAGGCACGTGATCAGTGCATGTCCAGCCAAGTGATCAGTGCATGACAGCCACGTGATCAGTGCATGATCAGTCACGTGATCAGTGCATGATCAGTTATGTGATCAGTGTATGATCAGCCACGTGATCAGTGCATGATCAGCCACATGATCAGTGCATGATCAATTACGTGATCAGTGCATGATCAGTCACGTTACCAGTACATGATAGTTACATGATCATTGCCTGATCAGCCACGTGATCAGTGCATGATAGCCACGTGATCAGTGCATGATAGCCACGTGATCAGTGCATGATCAGTCATGTGATACGTGTGTGATCAGCCACGTCATCAGTGCATGATGAGCCATGTGATCAGTGCAGGATCAATTACGTGATCAGTGCATGATCAGTCACGTGATCAGTGCATGACCAGGCACGTGATCAGTGTATGTCCAGCCAAGTGATCAGTGCATGATAGCCACGTGAACAGTGCATGATCAGTCACGTGATCA